>NW_012109108.1:311445-369023 GCF_000951045.1 Mandrillus leucophaeus
ATTTATACATCTATGTCTGTATATCCATCTTTCAATTTATCAAGGTTAGTAAAAGAAAACTACTCTTCTATAAGTATTTTTTGATTCCATACTTTCAATACAGTTTACAGATACAAAAAACACTAAAGTTTTTGTTCTTTTTGTATCATAAAATGACTGATGGGTAGGTTTATCTATCAGGTGATAGAAAAACCCCAAGGTACATATTATTTTTACAGTTGCTCTTAATACCAGAGATTTCCTTTTTTTTTTTTTTTTTTTTTTAATTTGAGACAGAGTTTCACTCTTGTTGCCCAGGCTGGAGTGCAATGGTGCAATCTCAGCTTACCTTAACCTCCGCCTCCCGGGCTCAAGCGATTCTCCCGCCTCAGCTTCCTAAGTAGCTGGGATTACAAAGGCGCTCACCACCATGCCCGGCTAAATTATTATTATTATTATTTTTAGTAGAGATGGGGTTTCTCTATGTCGGTCAGACTGGTCTTGAACTCCTGACCGCAGGTGATCTGTCTGCCTTGGCCTTCCAAAGTGCTGGGATTACAGGCATGAGCCACCATGCCAAACCAGAAATTTCAATTTAAATAACTGAGGCAAATCAGTGAATAAGTAAAAAAGCAAATGCCATAAATAATGAGTTCTGCTTTATATTTTGGAGATTTTGGGTTATTAATAACAGCAATTTTTTTATAATTAAGTAAAACATATTCTTGTAATGTTTTATCACAAGTTACTGGTAAAAGAGATTAGAATAATGAAGACCATTACCTTTATATGGATTACTCTATAGTTTTCAATAAACAGGTAAAAATGTCATTTATTTGTAAGTCTTGTGGCAATTATGTGTTTCACTGAAAATATCTCTATTTAGATGTTTATAATTTACAAATAATCTCTTTAACTTTTTTTTTTGTTTAATAACCAAGGAACTGGGTTAACTGGCTTATACATGTTTATGATAACATATCATAGTCCCAGATTAGGTTAATTTTGTTGAATGAGATTATTTAAAATATTAAGTCTTCTTCACCAATTCCACTTCTCAGAGGAGGTATGAATATTTTCTCTGTGACTTCTTATCAGTTTGATTTTTTTCTACCCAATATCATTAATGTTCTAAACTGAATGTTACACCATTGTTGCAACTCTCAAGACAGAAATCTGGCTCATTTTCAGTGACGTTATTATAAAGCGATTGCCCATTGCTTGTCATTCTAACATCCTAAGATCTCTTTACACTGTACCTTAAATATCATCCCTAATGCCATTATTTAAGGTGCCCCATAATGTTACAAAACCTAAGTAATCAAGTAATCATGTTGTCTCCAGTTTTATCCTCCCTACATTTTGAACTGCTTGCACTTTCAATATGGTATCCTCTCTCTTTTTCATTTTCTTATAGTTGCCCAACACCTCTTTACTCATCCCACAGAATCCAACTCAAGCTTTACTTTATTCTTTACTTTCACACCCCTATTCACTTGGTCTGTGTAAGGTGTTGGTTTGTGTGTTTCTCTAACGCCTTAGCATTTCCATATCGGAGCTCTCACTTTTACTTATCAATGTCTCCGACAAGTCTCCAAATTTCATTATGTCAGACAATGGGTTTTAATTGTCTTTCTATCTGGCATGTGTCTCCCAGTGCTTTGGAGCATAGCATAATCAATAAAATTTTGATGGGCGAATACAAGAAAAAATGTGATACTGAATTTCCACGTATGTTTTCAGAGAACCCAGCCAACTATGAAGTTCCTTGTGTTCGCCTTCATCTTGGCTGTCATGGTTTCCATGATTGTAAGTATATCAGGACATTTGAAGAATATATTCTCAGTACCTATCCCAAGAGTCTCTCTATTCTTTGTATTCTGCATATGTTGGTGTTTACTTGAATACAGTTTTATATGTTTTAAGGTTTCTATATGAACATTTTTTTGTATTAACCTACATAAGCTCTTTAAGCATTTAGAATGAATATTCATTATTCACCTACAGACACTAAAGTATATTTAGTTTAATGTGAAATAAAGTTTTACTGAACTTCTTAAATATGTGGAACTGAGAGCTTGTAAAAGTATCTTTAAACACGTAATACTCTAGACCATCTGAAGCTAGAAATCTCAGGAATGAAGTAGGTGCACTTGAGTGGAATTCAAGTATTAAAAGATGTCAAAGTAGAAATTTTCAAGTAATTCTTTGCAAAGCCTAACTTAAAATTAGTTCACAATTATTTAGCACACACTTTCCAAAATAAAGCTGCTTATTTTTAACTTTAAAACAAAACTTCAGATCTATCACATGCTATGAGTTCCCAGTCTGTATTGTCATTTACTACTCTGTATCACCAGGTAAAGCACTTGACTTCTCTGGAGCTCTTTCTTCTACTCTACTTCCTTCTCTTTCTCCTGTTCCTTTTCTGTCTATGACATTAGTAGGAAACTGGCCATGAAAGAATAAAAATACTCCAACTTATCTGGTAAATTCTAACAGATATTTCAAAAACTAATTTGATTATAAAATCATAGTATACCACATTATTTGTTATAAAAAGATAGGTGTCTGAAAAATAAAACATAAAAATGTAAGGAAAACAGAGAAAAACATAATGCTTGTCTCTGTCAGTAAATAAAAGTTATATGTAAGTAGCCTTTGAGCTACTGAGAACATATGAAAAACTACAGTTTCACTTTTCATTCATCAATGATAACCATTTACTCCCTTTCACACACCAAAGAAGTATAAATCAAAATAAATTTATATTTGAATATAGCACACTAATTACAGAAAAGCATACTCTTGACACATTTTAAAGATGTCATAAAGCAAAAATAACTAATTTAGTGTCTATTGATGATTTGCTTACATCCTGTTTACTCACAATTGTAGCTGCTGAGTTCATTTTTGTACTCAATCTGGAATTATAACATTAAGATAATAACTATTGTCTCATTTTCTGTTTTCTAAGGGAGCTGATTCATCTGAAGAGGTGAGTCATTTTCATTCACTGGAAAACTTGTTTTCAGTTTTGTCCTCCCTACATTTGTATTGAATTATTAAGCTTTTCTTCATTTTTCACAGAAATTTCTTCGTAGATTGAGAAGATTCGATGTAAGTATTCTCTGATAATGCTGTGTAGTCCAAATAAATTTTATTCTCTGATTATTTATTCTTCTAGAAGAGTCAATATTTATTTCTCAAATATATGTAGTAGTTGCAAAAGTGTACTTGTTTTCATCTATTTATGATACACAGGTAACAGTCACAAATGTATTGTGTCCTAACAACATTTCAATTGAAACTTATAATGCCAACCAGAGAAACCAGTTACTCTCTGAGCCCTCAAGTATCATCTCCTGAGTAATCACATTGACCTTAAAAATAGTTAAAATTCTAATTCTATTAATTATAAAACATGCCTCATAGAGCATAAAGGCTGATAATTACACATAAAATATGGTAAGTTTGCATCTTCTGATTTTTTTTTGAGGGCAATAAACTCATTAAATTAAACAGGCCGTGATAAATGAGATAGCAAATTTCATTTCTTTAACATTTTTTCTTAATGTATGTATCTTGATGTCCCCGTATGTTGGCATATAATGTCAACCTGATAGGGTTGCAAAAGATCTCCTAACTAATATAGTAAATACATGGATTAAAGTAACACCAAATAAAAAGGTGCTCTAAAAGGGATGATGGTTATTTGTGTCAACAGAAGGCAGAAGTATTGAAGAATGTAGGAATCATAAGAGACAGTAAGCTCATTAAAAGAGTGACCACATAAGCTGTCACCACATAAGCTGAATTTAGTAAATATCTCCTTCCCATAATACTCAAAAGTGGGCAAACTGGTTGCTGGGAGGTAGTATTTTGAGGAAAATTTAAAACCTCCTTGGAGTGATAGCCTATAATCAGTGTTCCTGCATGTAAAATAAAACCACAAAACTGTGAACATACAGTACAAAGGTAAATACTCAATCATTTTTACCTGCTTTTAAAATGTGTTTATAACCAAAAAGAAAAATCTAATTAAAAGTTTGGAAAAAATCTTATAAGTAATATGTAAGTTCCTAAAACTTTAACAATCTGAGCTTCTAATAAAAACATTTGCACTGTCAATATCTCAATTTTCTGCAATTTTCTTTCTCCTTGTGTGTATACAGGAAGGGGGGTATGGCCCTTATCGGCCATTTGTACCACCACCACTATACCCACAACCATACCAACCATACCAACCACAATACTAACAATATCCCTGTTAATATCGTCAGTGACTGCAGGACGTGATTATTGAGGTAAGATGGGTTTAGTGACATTTTTACTTTCTGTATCAGTGCTGACAGTTAAAAGAAGAAAAACAAAAACAAACCATTAAACCAACAGCAGTTCCAGTATAAGAAAGCAGCCTGATATAGCTCCTTGAAGTGTATTAGTTTATATAAATGCTTCTGAGATAAAGTCTCTGTCCTGCTATGGTTAGAAGGCTGGATTATAGGATGGGGAACACCAGGGTTTGTATCCTGGCCCTGACAACTACCGGTTTCATGACTTTGGACTACTCTTAATGCTCCCAAACCTCAGTTTTCTCATCAAAAAATTGTGTATTGTAACACTGAAATATACTTTTTAGAATTGTTGACACTTTTGAAAGACATATCACATAAAATCTCTTGATCAGAAAGGTTTATAGTTATAACTGCAGGGCTTCCCTGCCACTAAATCTGTACCTAGATGTTGCTTAAAGTTTTCACTCCCAAAATGCAGTCTTTGGAGAAGCTTCCATCTGGGAACCATCTGGGAACTTGTGAGAAATTTGCACTTTATACCCTAAGTAACTCGACTGAGCAATTACTATAGAAATTATTAACATAATGCTAACAAGAAAATACAAAAATGTCATCAATTTCTTTTTAGAAAGTCAGTTTTATCTGTGTCTACACAACATTAAATGTTCTAAATTCTATGAAAGGCTAAATATTTCACTACAAAATAGAGCAAACTGTTGGAGATAAGGGAGGATTGTTCTACAATTCAAAGTTAACACAGTCCAAAGGATTTCAATCATTTTTCAGTGCATTTGGGAGATTATATTCCCATTCAATTCTCTATTGCCATTAATGATATGAGGAAGAGCCTGAACTTGATCCCTTAGGTTTTAGGTAATAACTGATGACATTTAATCAAGGAAAGATGTACTAAAATATTATTTAGGGAAAATGTATATAAATGAAATGTGTAGACTATATTTAAGTAGAAGAATAAAATAGTATGATGATTGAAAAACAATTTAAATTTGAATTTAAATTATATATACTGAATGATCATTTTTATTTGTTCAGATACCAATTTAATAAGTGTTTAATTGTCTACTCTGTGTCAAATATTATTTTGGGCCCTGCATTTTATAAACTAAAATTTTATATAGTATCTACTCTGTACCAGGCCAGAATATAAATGTATTTACAGGGGTAAAAATTTTACAGATAATGTTTCTTTCTCTGTGCAGGTTTGATTGGCAAATACAACTTCTACATGCATATTCTCTTCCTTCATACCATATCACACTACCACCACTTTTTGAAGAATCATCAAAAAACAATACAAATGAAAAACAGACTATAATTTACTGTGTACTCTTTGTTTCAAGATACTTGCCTTTTTAATTATCATTTGGTGATGTAATTGCAATTTAAACTGTTAAGCAGTTTTCAGTGCTGTTTCTGAATAATAGAAATCACTTCTTCTCTAAAAGCAATAAATTTCAAGCACATTCTTATGTGTATGCTCCTTATTTTTCTTTTTCCTATTTATGGGAATAACGATTACTTTCATCATCTTCTTTCCCAGTTTGACTAGCACAGACTGAAGCACATAATGTCAGAGGTCCTTATTTGTAATTGAGTCTGTCATATTTTATATGTTACAAACATGGTACTCAAACTCCCTTATTATTAGAGCTATTTATGCCAAGATTTGATTTGCCCATGGTTTCCCTTGAGACACCACAGTTGCTAAGCCTCCAAAGCACTCACATTTTTTATCTCAGCCCCTGTAGGTCAGAAGATAACCACCATGTCACTCTACAGCAGTATGTAGGCATTCTGCATGTAAACCATCTAATGCCCTCCATTAGTTTTTCAGCAACGACTTTTATTCAAGAAATATTTATTGAATGACCCCAGCTGTCAGGCCGTCTTCTAGATGCTGCAGACAAAGAGATACAAAAGTCCTGCCTTTAGAGAGTTTACATTGTAACTGGCAGATGCAGATACAAAGTAAATAAATAGTACATATCTTAGGCAATGATAAGTGTGCTAAAGAAGTATAAGCATGTCTAGGGCATAGAAACAAATTTAAACAGGATAGTCAACAAAAGACTCTCTGATATAGTGACATTTTATGAAAGTTATGAACTAAGCATGAGAGCCAATATAGAGAAATAAATTTTCTAGCAGAAACATAGCAAATGCAAATTTATTTTGATAGAAACATGTTTGTTTCATTAGGGACAAATTCAAGGAGACCGATATAGACAGAGAAGGCAAATGGATCAAAATAAATTACTTCACAGTGTAAGGGATACGCAGGTAATTAAAGCTTTGTAGCCCATGTTAAGTCTTTGATTTGAGATGGATAACATCGGAGAAAGATACAATCTTACTTATATTTTGGAAGGGAATCAAGGGTTGAATCATAGATATCCACACTTGGGCCTTACAGAAATCTGTGAGACCTTCCTATTTTTATGTCCTTTTATTCGATGTGTTCCTTTTACAATTTATTTTATTTTCCTCTAACCCAGTACTTCATATTTTTCATTCACTATATACTTGCAATAATTCGAACAACTCCAATGAGCTCTGGGTTTGGGTCAGCCTACTTGCTAATATCTCAATCCTACAAATCCCCAAATTTTATATGTTTCTTTAACAAAACCTAGATATATAGAAAAAAATGTATTTTTTTTTCTAAATTTGGAGTACGACATTGCTCACCAAGTTTTACCCTTGTATTTGATGCAATACCTCTCTTATTAACCTAAAATAAATTGCCCCAATATTCATTTTCTGAAGGATCCAACTCATCTCAGTCTGTAGTCAATTTCAAAATAATAATAATAATAATAATAATAATAACAATAGTCTATGTATTTGAAGGGAGAAATGAATTCATTAGGCATAAGTGTCTTAAACTTCTTACTCTCACTTTTAATAAATTAATCTATATCTGACCAGATTTCTAATTCTCAAAGTCTTAAAAGTGAAGATGACCGTCATGTTTTCCAAAGATATTTTTTCATTATTCTTTGTTTTGCATTTTCTCCTTTATTTTCAGAGAAATTTTTGAAACTAAGATGTTCTTTCAAATGAACACTATGATGTTAAAAATAATAATAAGACTACCTAATGTTTACCTTTAAATAATTTATATTTTTAATTTCTCATATATATGAAATAAACATTTCATATAATATATAAATCACATTTCATATTATATATTAATATATGGAATATATATCTTTATTTAATTCACTTTCAACTATTATTATAACATGGTCTGGGTAACTAAATTGTCGTTTAAAGAAATTACAGAATCCCCTATTTCACTACAACTTTTGTTCACTGTGATTAACATTTTCCCTTTGAAATTTCATCCCTTTTGCTTCCATTATGTATGTATATTGCTTTAAAATACTATACTATTCTTTTCCTTCTCAGAGATTTTCATGGGCTTTCTATTTTCTCCCACATACTACCTCGGTGTTGTCTAGGGGATCTTTTCTCAACCTTCTTTTTTTTCTGCCTGTACACATCTTTCTTGTATGATTTCGTTTCTTTTCATAAGTCATTTTCATAATTGATTAAAATCAATGAGCTGATAAGTCCAAAGTCTGCAGTTCATGTGTGGGAAGAAGAGTTCCTTCTTCTCTCAATTTAGACTTATATAATAAACACTCCTCTAGATTGATGTGCAGTTGCCTTTAACATTGTATGTTTTATTAATTAAACTGTAACCTCCTTACGAGCAGAAAAGAACATTTACTTTGTATCACCAGTGTCTAGAATGTTTCATCTTATACAGAATACAGTCCAGTGTTGTTTCACATTTGTCATTTGAAGTATTTTTCCTCTTAATATGGAAACTGGAATATAATATATTTTTATGTAAATAAACATCACAGATTTTTTCATAAACTGTTGCATACTTTCATCATAGTAGAAATAGAAAAGAAGAAAGAAGAAGAATAGGAGGAAAGCCCAGCATAAATATGACGGCAAATACCTATTCATGGGTTACATCCTTAAGACATCAATTTAATGATATGCTTGTGATAAAACCTTCACTATTTTTTCACGTTTCCCTTATAAATGAAAGGCATTGCCTTTTCAAAGAGCATAGTGTTTGTTTATAAATAATTAGATAACTGTTTTATTTAATTATAAAATGTGAAGATGAGACATGTCTGATCCACCAGTCTTCCAAAATGGCCTACTGTTCCTGGAGGGAAGATCACTCCTGTGTATCTAGTCCACTATGTTTGTTCAAACTGTCATACACAATTCTCACACTCCCTAACTTGGGGAAACAGGAAACGATGTGTGAAATAATGCCTATATTTTGGTGTTCCAACACAAAATATAGATGACTTAAGTTTACTTGTAGTTGTAAAATGTTATGTTAAAAGATATCAACATTTTTATCTGGTAGCTTATTGTCTGTCAATACCTTTGGACTATTACTTTGCTTTGTGTTCCCTGGAACATGAATATTATAGAAGTAATACAACAGTGCCTTACATTGTTGTTTAAATGGTTAGTGAAGAAATAAATAGGGAAAAAAAAAAGTAGAGGAGAAAGACAGGAAAGAAAGAAGAAAGGGGAGAAATCATTTGACAGTTCAAACATATCCAAAGCAGTGTTTACTCTTCAAAGTCAGACATACTTCAAGTTACTGAACTATATATCTCTTTTCCATTAAGAAGTGATGAGAGATTGTATTATTTTGAGCACGAGAAGAAACCTTGTATCTCCAGTACTTAGAATAAATCTATTTTGAATTGAATTATTTATTCGCCTTAAGAAATAATTTATCTTTTTGCATTTACCTAGAGAATAACCATTATTTCCAATAGGACTGTTCAATTATAACATAGAAGCTTTACCTTATAAATATTTTCCTAATAAATCTGACACATTAAGCCATAAGTTCTATTTGTGGGATGAAGTCTAAGGACAAATAATGCATTTGTGAGTTGACTATGTGTTTTTCCAAACTTTACAGTACAGAAAGTACCACCTAGAGATACTGTTAAAATGCAAGTTTCTGGTGTACCCCCAAGATTCTGATTCAGCAAGTTTGGAAAGTGAGACTAAGAATTTTCATTATAATAGGCTCCAGCTGATGGTGATTCTCATGGTTCCATGTAGCACACACACAAACAACGGATGAGGCTTTATAATATATCTTCAATTTACAAATGAGTTTTTAACATTGAGTTCTAAGTGTTTGAATTATCCAACCAGTCACCAGTTGGTTAGGTTTTGAACAAATTTATCTAGGAACTTAGTGAATGTTCTTTTTTTTTTCTTCCTTTCTGTCTAGTGCAATCATGGCAACACATGTAAAAATATGAGCCTTTAAAAACTCCAGGGAAGTACATTGAATTTCCAAACATAAGTATCCAGTTATTATGTATGATGTATATTATTATACTAAACATCTAGAACTATTTGGCTGTAATTATAAGAATTATTTTATTACATAGTAGTAATCAAGAGATTACAGAATTTTGGCAAATGTTTACATCCACTTTACGAATTAAAATATTTTAAAGTCCAGGGAAGAAATTAAAAGCACAGTATTAATCATAATTTTTAGAAAAATTTATAAAAATATATAATGACTCCAATTATATTATGTAAGTTATCACTATTTCCGAGAAAATAGATTAAATTTTGGAAGGATTTTAGTATCATTTTTGTCAGAGTTGTTTCATCTTGGACATATAGTTGTTGAAATAAAATAGAATGTTGTCCACACAAACATATTATAGATGTAATCATTTCTATGCTTGGTTACTGTAGCACGATTTTTTCCCTCATCTTATTCTCACATGTCTAAACTAATTAACATATGATGGATCCATTTGTTTCCTGATTACTTTGTCATCACAATCTTTATTGTAAAATAATCCAGTCGAGTTCAATCTCAGTATTTTGTAGGAATTTCTTTCGGTCATTTGTTGCTCAGCAATCGCAGGGCATGTCTATAGAGGTAAGACGAGTCTAGTGATTTTTTTTTTTTTTACTTTTCAAACATATCAGTGCTGACAGTTAGAAAGAAGAAACACATAAGCAAGTCATAAAACAGTTCTAGCTTTAGAAATGTAGCCTGGGATAGCTCCTTGAAATGTATTCATTTATATAAATGATTCTGAGGGAAATCTTCTGCCTGTTATGATTAAAAGGGTGAGCTCTGGGGAGGGGAACGCCTGTGTTTGTATTCTGCTCCTGACAACTACTATTTTCACGATCTTGAAGTATTACTAATCCTTTCCAAACTTCAATTTCCTCATCAACACAGTGGGTATTATGATAATACTTGTACTCTTTGTAGAACTAGTAAGGCTATTGAAGGACATATTACATAAAAGCCCTTGATCAGAGAGGTGCATAATTGTGACGGCAGGCTTCACTGCCGCTAAAGCTATATCTGGATGTTGTTTAAAACTTTTCCTCCTAAAATTTAATCTTTGGACAAGCTACACAAGCACTATCTGGGATCTTGTGAGAAATGTAGAGTCTAAACCACATCTAAATCGAACGAATCAGAATCTGCATTTTAATAACATCCCTATGTGATGTATAACACAATAACTTTGAGAATTTTTGTCTTAAGTAATTCTAATAAGTAGTTAGGATAAAAACCACTAATATCAAAAATGAGAGAGGAAAATGTTATCAATTTCCTTTTTAGAAAGTCAATTCAATTTTACCTATTTATATGCAACACAAACTTTCAAATTTCTAGGAAAAAAATAGTATTTCTAGGAAAAAATAGTTTTTCACTACAAATCAAAGTAAACTTTTAAAAATATGAACACTGTCCTGTGATTTACTGTTGAAATCATCCATAGGATTTCAATTATTTTTCAGTGCAGTTGTAGATTTTATTCCAGTCGAAATCTCTGTTGCCAATAATGATATGGGAAAGAATCTGAACTTGATACTCTAGGCATTAGGTAAGAGTTGATCATATTTGATCAAGAAAGGATATATTTAAAATATTATTTTGGAACAATAAATGTGAATGAAATATGTCGGCTATATTTAAGGAGGGGACTGAAATAGGTTATAGAAAGACTTAAAAGAAATGTGGAAAAGGAGTCTTTGTAAAGGATATTAACAGGTTTAATGATGGATTGAATGAGAGACCAATTCAGCAAAGGAGAAAAAGCAAATGGGTGCAACGTGTCAGGATTGGATTAGCAAATAAAAGCGCAAAGCACTTTTATGCCTTTCAAAAAAGAGATAATGGTTGGCGGTTATTTATGTATTTGTTTCTTTTTTCCCAAGGAATTTTGCCATGTATATGGTTTGTTTGGTTTAGGTGGAAGACGTTGAAGAAATTAATTTGGCTATGCTAACTTAGAACAACAATTGAAAAAGCATTTAAACTAAAAATCGAAGCAAGTTAAATGTTAGAACTGAACTACTGAACTCCACAAGAACTTTTTGTCTATTTTTGGAGATAGGTGGATAAAATACAGGCAATCTTCAGTTAGAATATCACGTAATTAAAATGTCAAGTGATTGGATGAGTATTTAGGCATATTATAACAGCAGGAATATGGCAGTTAAGATAAGAGAGCATGCAGAGAGATAATAAGGAAGACCACTGGAAATCTAGCAAAATAATTTGGGATGAGAGATCGGAGCTAGAACTAAGAAAGAAGTGGTAGAGATATCAGCAATTTATTGGAAATTCTGATCATATATTTTAGAACATTTTTGGCAAAGTGTTTTTATATGCATAACTTTAACCAAGGCACAAGTTTTAGGCAAGGATTTTTTTTATCACCTCAAATACAAACATACATTGAGAGACTTTATTCAGTTGAAAGATCATTAAAATAGGAAGAAAGATCTGATCTCAAAAATGTTCAAGCATGTCAACATCAAACATAACAAGAAGTTTCTCAACTGGTAAGAATTTTGCTTACCACTGAGACAGAGGTGGTAAGCAAAGATTAGCAGAGCCTTTGGGGGAATTTGGGCAAGCAAGGGAAAACAACCAGGAGAATCTGATAAGAAAAGTATTCCACTGTGGTCTGCTGATTCTCAGGATAAGCTAATTAAGGGACACATTCCAATGTTTTGTGCTTGCTCAGGCTTGAAGAGCAGCAGAATTTCGAGGCCTGTAGAATGGAGAGAAGCCAGAATAATATTTGGTCAAGACAAAGCAAAGAGTAAGAAATGGGTAATTGTGAATACTTAATCAGTCACTCAGGAATATGTCTGCAAAACATAAGAGAATTAGGAATGATTAATCAGTAGTTCAAATTTAATAAAAAGAATTTTTATTAAATTTTTTCCTTTACCTACAGGGGTGGAAGTAAGTCTTATTTGCTCTGTACTCATATGATTCTTCCTATTCAAAAAATCCCTTTACCTATCTAACAACATGTTAAGCCACATACAATATTTCCAGTGTCTAAAAAGCATGTTTTATAGAATAATTCGAAAGAGTAGCGAATTATTTGCATTGTCTTTTTTATTATATTTATCTTAAAAGTAACTTGACAAAAATTGTCAAAAATCAATTCCAATCTTCAATCTACAAAGTGTTACATGTAGCACAGAGAGTCGTTGTTGGGACCAAAACCATTTTTAAGGGAGAAGGAGAGTGCTAGGATTCAGATTTTGAAACCAGAGTCAGTGAGAGAGGAAGTCACTGAATGCTGTGAGATGGATGTAGTGTGTGCTTTCTCCTGAATTGCCTTTGACAGTCCACCTTACACACTTAGCATGTGAAAGACTGTGGAAGTTTGACAAATTAAATTAGATGTCTTGTTGTATCCTTGTCTCATTGTCCGTTAACTGCACCATCCTCTTGCTCAGATTAAAAGCTTAAGGATATAATTGATTGCTTTTACATCTCTGGCAGAGAGTCGCTCACTTTTTAAAAAACACTTTTTTTTTTTTTATTTCCATAGCTTTTCAGGGAACAGGTGGTATTTGCTTACATAAGTAAAATATTTAGTGGTGATTTGAGAGATTTTGGTGCACCCATCACCCAAGCAACATTCACTGAACCCAGTGTATACTCCTTTATCCCTCACACCCCTCCCACCCTTTCCCCGAAGTCCTCAAAGTCAATTGTGTCATTCTTAATGCCTTTTCATCCTCATGGCTTAGCTTCCACTTATGAGTGAGAAAATATAACGTTTGGTTTTCTATTTCTGCATTACTTTGCTTAGAATAATATTCTCCAGTTCCATCCAAGTTGCTGCAAATGCCATTGATTCGCTCCTTTTTATGGCTGAGTAGTATTCCATCATATATATCCACTCGTTGATTGATGGGCATTTGGACTGGTTCCATATTTTTGCAATTGCAAATTCTGCTGCTATAAACATGCATGTGCAAGCATCTTTTTAATCTAATAGTTTCTTTTCCTCTGGTTAGATATCTAGTAGTGGGATTGCTAGATTAAATGGTAGTTCCACTTTTAGTTCTTTAAGGAAACTCCACACTGTTTCCCTTAGTGGTTGTACTAGTTTACATTCCCACCAGCAGTATAAAAGGGTTCTCTGTTCACCACATCCATGCCAACATCAACTATTTTTCGATTTTTTATTATGGCCATTCTTACAGGAGTAAGGTGGTATTGCATTGTGATTTTGATTAGCATTTCCCTGATAATTAATGGTGTTCAGCATTTTTTCATATGTTTGGTGGCCATTTGTCTATCTTCTTTTGAGAATTGTCTATTCATGTCCTTAGCCTACTTTTGATGACATCGTTTGTATTTTTCTTGCTAATTTGTTTGAGTTCATTGTAGATTATGGATATTAGTCCTTTGCTGGATGTATAGATTATGAAGATATTCTCCCACTCTCTGGGTTGTCTGTTTACTCTGCTGACTATTCCTTTTGCTGAGTTTAATTAAGTTGCACCTATTAACGTGCTTTTGTTGCATTTGCTTTGGAGTTCCTAGTCATGAACTCTTTGCCTAAGTCAAGGTCTAGAAGGGTTTTTCTGATGCTATCTTCTAGAATTCAGATCTTAGATTTTAAGTTCTTGATCTATCTTCAGTTGACTTTTGTATGAGGTGAGAGATGAGGATCCAGTTTCATTCTCCTTCATGTGGCTTGTCAATTATCCCAGCACTATTTGTTGAATAAGGTGTCCTTTCCCCACTTTATGTTTTTGTTTGCTCTGTCAAAATTCAGTTAGATATTAAGTGTTTGACTTTATTTCTGGATTCTCTATTCTGTTCCATTGGTCTAACTGCCATACCACAATCATGTTGTTTTGGTAACTATGGCCTTACAGAATAGTTTAAAGTCAGGTAATGTGATGATGTGATGCCTCTAAATTTTTTTTTGTTTTTTTGTTTTTTTTGTTTTTGCTTAGTATTGCTTTGGTTATGCAGGCTCTTTTTTGGTTCCAAACGAATTTTAGAATGGTTTGTTCTAGTTCTGTGAAGTATGATGGTGGTATTTTGAGGGGAATTGCATTGAATTTGTAGATTGCTTTTGGCAGTGTGGTCATTTCCACAATATTGATTCTACCCATCCATGAGCATGGGGTGTTTTTCCATTTGTTTGTGTCATCTATGATTTCTTTCACCAGGGTTTTGTAGTTTTTCATTGTAGAGATCTTTTACCTCCTTGGTTAGGTATATTCCTGAGTATTTTATTTTTCTTGCAGCTATTGTTAAAGTGGTTGAGTTCTTGATGTGATTTTCAGCTTGGTCACTGTTGGTGTATAGCAGAGCTACTGATTTGTGTACGTTAATTTTTTATCTGGTAACTTTGCTGAATTCATTTATCAGTTCTAGGAGCTTTTTGGAGGAGTCTTGGGGTTTTCTAGTTATACAATTATACTATTTGCAAATAGCAACAGTTTGACTTCCTCTTTAATGATTTGGATGTCATTTCTTTCTTTTGTCTGACTGCCCTGGCTAGGGCTTCCAGTACTATGTTGAATAGAAGTGGTGAGAGTAGGCGTCCTTGTCTTACTCCACTTCTCAAAGGAAATGCTTTCAACATATCCCTGTTCAGTATTATGTTGGCTGTGGGTTTGTCATAGATGGGTTTTATTACATTGAGATATGGCCCTTGTGTGCTGATTTTGCTGAGAGTTTTAATCATAAAATGATGCTTGATTTTGTCAAAGGCTTTTGTTGTGTCTATTGAGATATCATGTGATTTTTGTTTTTAATTCTGTTTATGTGGTGTATCACATTTATTGACTTCCATATTTTAAACCACCCCTGCATCCCTTGTATAAAACCCTCTTGATCATAGTGGATAATCTTTCTGATATGCTATTGGATTCAGTTAGCTAGTATTTTGTTAAGGATTTTTGCATCTATGTTTTCCAGGAATATTAGTCTGTAGTTTTTTGTTGTTTTGCTATATCCTTTCCTTCCTGGTTTTGGTATTAGGATGATACTGGCTTCGTAGAATGATTTAGGGAGGATTCCCTCTTTTCTATCTTATATAATTGTGTCAGTGGAATTGGTACCAATTCTTCTTTGAATGTCTGATAGATTCAGCTGTGAATCCATCATGTCCTGAACTTTTATTGTTGAAATTTTTTATTACCATCTCACTGTTTGTTATTGGTCTGTTTAGGGTTTCTAATTCTTCCTGATTTAAGCTAGTGGGGTTGTGTATTTCCAGGAATTTATCCACCTCCTCTAGGTTTTCTAGTTTATGTGCATGAAGGTGTTCAGAGTAATCTTGAATGTTCTTTTGTATTTCTGTGGTGTCGATTGTAAAATCTCCTGTTTAATTTCTAATTGAGCTTATTTGGATTTTCTGTCTTCTTTTCAAGGTTAAACTTGCCAATGGTCTATCAATTTTATTTATCTTTTCAAAGAACCAGATTTTTCTTTCATTTATCTTTTTTTTTCCTTGTCTCAATTTCATTTAGTTATTCTCCCATCTTGGTTATTTCTTTTCTTCTGCTGGGGTTGGATTTGGTTTGTTTTCTCTTCTCTAGTTCCTTGAGGTGTGACTTTAGATTGTCTATTTGTGCTCTTTCAAAACTTTTTGATCTAGGCATTTAGGGCTATGAACTTTCCTCTTAGCATCACGTTTGCTGCATCCCAGAGGTTTTGATAGGTTGTGTCTTTATGGTTATTCGGTTCAAAACATTTTACATTTTCATCTTGAATTCATTGTTTACGCAGTGATCACTCAGGAGCAAGTTATTTACTTTCAATGCATTTGCGTGTTCTTGAAGTTTCCTTTTGGAGTTGATTTCCAATTTTACTTTGCTTTGGTCAGAGAGAGTACTTGATATTATTTCGATTTTCTTAAATTTATTGGGACTTGTTTTGTGGCTGATCATATGATCTATCTTAGAGAATGTTCCATGCACTGATGAATAGAATGTATATTCTGCAGTTGTTGGATAGAATGTTCTGTAAATATCTGTTAGGTCCATTTGTTCTAGGGTACAGTTTAAATCTATTGTTTCTTTGTTAACTTTCTGTCTTGATGACAACCTGTCTAGAGCTGTGAGTGGAGTATTGAAGTCCCCCACTATTATAGTACTGCTGTCTATGCCATTTATTAGATCTAATAGTAATGGTTTTATAAATTTGGGAGCTCCAGTTTTAGGTGCATATATATTTAGGATTGTGATACTTTCCAGTGACAATGCCTTTTATCATTATAAAATGTACCACTTTGTCTGTTTTAACTGCTGTTGCTTTAAAGTTTGTTTTGTCTGATATAAGAATAGCAGCTCTTGGTTGCTTTTGGTGTCCATTTGCATGGAATATCTTTTGCCACCCCTTTAGCTTAAGTTTTTGTGAGTCCTTATGTGTTAGGTGAGTCTCTTGAAGGCAGCAGACACTTGGGTGGCAAATTCTTATTCATTTGGCAATGCTGGGTCTTTTTGTTTTGTTTTGTTTTGTTTGAGACAGAGTCTTGCTCTGTCACCAGGCTGTAGTGCAGTGGCATGATCTCAGCTCTCCCGGGTTCAAGTGATTCCCCTGCCTCAGCCCCCTGAGTAGCTGAGACTACAGGCACATGCCACCATGCCAGGCTAATTTATTGTATTTTAGTAGAGACAGGGTTTCACCATTTTGGCCAGGACAATCTTGATCTCTTGACCTCATGATCCACCCACCTCGGCCTCCCAAAGTTCTGGGATTACAGGCGTGAGCCACCGTGTTTGGCCAATTCTCTATCTTTCAAGTGGAACATTTAGACCATTTACATTCAACATTAGTATTGAGATGTGAGGTACTATTCTATTCATTGTGCTATTTGTTGCCTGAAAATCATGATTCTTTTCTGCTGTTTTTCTATTTTTGTTTTGTTTTATATGTCCTGTGAGAGTCATCCTTTAAAGTGTTTCTCTTTTTATGTGTTTCCATTATTTGTTTCAAGATTTATAGCTCCTTTTAGGAGTTCTTGTAGTATTGGCTTGGTAGTGGTGAAATCTCTCAGCCTTTGTTTGTTTGAAAAAGACTGTATTTGTCCTTCATTTTTGAAGCTTAGTTTCACTGAATACAAAATTCTTGGCTGATAATTGTTTTGTTTAAGGAAGCTGAAGATAGAGCCCCAATCCCTTCTAGCATGTAGGATTTCTGCTGAGAAATCAGCTGTTCATATGATATGTTTTTCTTTGTAGGTTATCTGGTGCTTTTACTACACAGCTTTTAATATTCTTTCTTTCATCTTGACTTTAGATAACCTGATGACTGTGTGTCTAGGCGATGATCTTTTTGTGATGAATTTCCCAAGTGCTCTTTGAGCTTCTTGTATTTGGATGTCTAGATCTCTAGCAAGACCAGGGGAGTTTTCCTTGACTATTTCCCCAAAAATGTTTTCCAAACTTTTAGATATCTCTTCTTCCTCATGAATGCCAATTATTCTTAGGTTTGGTCATTTAACATAATCCCAAGATTCTTGGAGGCTTTATTCATTTTTTTAGATTATTTTTCTTTGTCTTTCTTGGATGGGGTTATTTTAAAAACCTTGTCTTCGAGCTCTGAAGTTTTTTCTTCTGCTTGTTTGATTCTATTGCTGACACTTTGCAATACATTCTACATTTCTCTAAGCATGTCCTTTATTTCCTAAAGTTGTGATTGTTTTCTATTTATGCTATTTATTTCACTGAAGATTTCTCCCATCATATATTGTATCATTATTTTTTATTTCCTTAAGTCGGATTTCACCTTTCTCTGGTGCTTCCTTGATTAGCTTAATAATTGACCTTCTGAATTATTTTTTCCGGCAATTCAGGGCTTTTTTCTTGGTTCGGAACCATTGCTGATGAGCTAGTGTGATTTGGGGGGTGGGGAGTGTTAAATAATTTTGTTTTGTCATATTACTAGAATTGTTTAACTGGTTCCTTCTCATTTGAGTAGGTTATATCAGAAGGAAGAACTGGGGCTCAAGGCTGCTGTTCCAATTCTTTTATCTCATGGGTGCTCCCTTGATATAGTACGCTTCCCTTTTCCCTAGGGATGTGGCTTCCTGAGAGCCAAACTGTAGTGATTGTTATTTCTCTTCTGGATCTAGCAACCCAGCAGGGTTACTAGGCTCTGGGACAGAACCTGGGAATGTCTCCACAGAGTCCAAAAATGTGACCTGTCCTCAGGTCTCTCAGCTGTGGATACCAGCATAGTATATTAGCTGTTTTCTAGGTCCAGCAGGAGCAATTCACTTCCTTCAAAGTGTATATGGATTCTCTCAGCTTTACTGATATATTCCTGCAGTAGTTTTTGGAGCAAAAGTTCACAATGTGAGGTGTCTGTCAGAGTGAGAGCTGCAATTTAGTCCTGCCTCCTATTCACCAT
The DNA here is from genome assembly GCF_000951045.1 of Mandrillus leucophaeus. Taxonomy (NCBI): domain Eukaryota; kingdom Metazoa; phylum Chordata; class Mammalia; order Primates; family Cercopithecidae; genus Mandrillus; species Mandrillus leucophaeus. The sequence continues at coordinate 330,487 of NW_012109108.1, forward strand.
TTTTTTTTTCATCTCCTTAACAATGTGCTGACAGGTTCTTACTTCACTCTACTTTCCTCAGTTGGCTTATTCAAGTCTTGTGGAAGAGACTGGCTAGCTGCCAAACCTATTTCTTCTTTCTCCTGGATATCTGCCATTCACTCTGTATACATAATGAATGCATATCGATCTGATGGGTTCTACATCATGTATGTATACATGCACACACACACATATATATATAGAAAGAGAGATGTATGTACACTGTTTAATAAAATCTAAGCTAGCTCTTATGACTAGTTATTATGCATGAAAGTTTCATTCATAAAGGAGTTCAAGTACAGGGTGCTCCAAAATATATACATTTTTAAGATGGCAAGAGGTTGTATAGACATTCTATTAATCAGTCATTGTTAATAAATCAGGCATTGAGAGACAACTTTGCTTTGAGGTTTTCTTTTGGAAGAGGCTAGATTGAAGTATTAGCTTTTAGATGTCAGAGCAATGGCCTGGCCCTCAATATGCATATATATATATGCTTTTAATTTTTTTAAAAAAGTTTTCATTATGACTCTTTCACTTTCTGGTGACATTATTTTGGCTCTGTCACTTACCCTGTCTGAACCCAAGTTTTATCTTGGGTAACGACATCCTAAAGGAGTTGTTGGAAGAATTAATGTCATAACAAATGTAAGACACCTATTCAATTCCTGGCATAGAACAATTACTTTAAATGGCAGCAATAATGTTTGTAACTTACTGTTCTCAAGGGCTAAGTGCTTTACCACAAGGTATTTATTTAATCATCATACAATTCTGTTGAAGCATGCATTGTTATAGCCAAAGAAATCAACATTGGACAGGATTAAGTTAGTTACCCAATGTCATACATTTAGTAAATTAGTAGAAGAAAAATATTTAGGTCTATAAGATCTCAAAAGCCAAGCTGAGTATCATACTCTCTATATGTAGGCACACTACTCACTGCCTCCATTAGTTTCCTATTGCTGCTGTAACAAATTACCAGAAACAACAAAATTTTTCATCTCACAATTCTGGAGGTCAGATGTCCAAAATGGGTCCTGTTAGAATAAGATCAAAGTATTAGCAGGACTGCATTCTTTTCTGGAGGCTGCCAAGGAACGTCCAGATTTTCTCACCTTTTCTAGCTTCTAGAGGCTGCTTGTATTCTTTGACTTATAGGCCCCTTCTTCCATGTTCAAAGCCAGCAATAGCCACTTGAGTCTTCTCACATTACATCACTCTGAACCCTCTGTCTTTCTCTTCCACGTATTAGGACTCTTGTGATTACACTGGATCCACCTGAATAATCTCAACATCTGGTGATTAGCAAATTTAATTCCATCTGCAATCTTAATTTCCCTTTGCCATGTAACCTAATGTATTCCAAGATTCCTGGAATAAGAATGTGGACATCTTTGAGGGATGGGAAGGTATTGGTTTGCCTACAACACACCCTTAGGATGTAATCAGCTTCCGGCTATTAGACGTTAGAAATACCCTGCACTCAAAGGTAATGCCTGAAAAAAACAATAAATTGATAATTCAAGTAGATATGAAATGATTGTTTTCAAGAACTGATAAAGAATTGGTACATGTCGTGCACAGAAAATTTATCTATGCATTAAAGTCACTTTTGGTTTTAATATTTTATGATTCATTAACTGTAACTTTGAATGAGAACAAAAGACATTTAAAGAAAGTAAATACAAGCTGAGGTCAAAAAACCGTTCAATATTCATGGTACTTTTGCCATACTTCAATTTGGTATCTAATTTTCTGAAATATAATTAAACATGAAATTACAGTCATAAGAAAGATAGTTGTATATAAAGATAAATTATACATTTCCACAATGAATGATCATCAAAGTTGCCTCTTCTCGACTGTGTTACATAATCCTAATCATTATCATTAAAATTGAGTACCTTAACTGAAGACACATTTGACTGAGCAGTAATTCACTTTATCGGTGACCAATTATTCCGTCTATTATATACAGCATTAGAATATGAAAATGGAAGAAAGAAAATTTCAGTTTCCAAATATTATGGAATCTAAAAATGATTTTGTGAATTTTTAAGTTGGAGTCAAATCCATTACTTTCAGAAATTCTACCTAAGCTGTAAAAAAACCCAATTTCCATATAATAGCTCCTTAAAGGAGAGAGCAAAGCAGCTAAAAAATTCCAATTGAATATCCTGTTGACATTAATGATATGGGAAACAGCCTGAACTTGATCCTCTAGGCATTCGATAATAACTGGTGAAATTTAATCAAGAAAGGATATATTTAAAATGTTATTTGGGAAAATAAATATGAATAAAGTGTGGAGACTATATTTACGTGGGAAAAAAATAAAATAATAATTGAAACATTTAAGAGAAATTTAAATTTAACTTGCAGATGCTTGAAGATAATTTGTATTTATTCTGATACCCATTTAACAAGTATTTAATTATCTATTCTATGTCAAATATTATTTTGAGCCCTGCATTATATTAACTTAAATGATCTATAAATAGCTATTCTGTACCAAGAAGAGTATAAATGTTTTTACAGGAGTTGGCTGAATTATCAAAAAGACAAAATAAAACACAAGAAAGAGTATGATTTAGTGTATTTTCTCTGTTTCAAGATACCTGCCTTCCTAATGGATGTTTGATTGGATGGTTGCAATTTCAAACTATTAAGCTGTTTGCAGTGCTGTTTCTGAGTAACAGAAATCCATTGTTTTGATAAATGCAATATATTTTAAATATACTCTTATGTGAAATTTCTTTATTTCTGTTTTTCATGTCAGAGGTCCTTTAGAGTCAGTTATTCCTAATTTAGTCTGCAGTATTTTATATTTTCTAAGCATGTAATCCTTAAGCTCAGCTAGATTATTGGGCCTATTTATCTAACATTTGATTGGCTCCTGGTTTCCTCTGTTACAGCAAATTTTCTCAGCCTCGAAGGTCCTCACATTTTTTATCTCAGTTTCCACAAGACAGAAGGTAACCCCCTCCCCCATGCATTGTCACTGCACAGTAATGGGAACACAGAGCACAAATAATCAAATGCCCTCCATAAGTTTGTCAGCAATGACTTTCATTGAACAAATACTTACTGAGTGACGCTAGCTGTCAGGCCTCTTCTAGATGCTGGAGACACAGCAAGGTATAAGACAGAGGAAAGCTTGCCTATGGGGAGTTTACATGGTTGTTTGGAAATATAAACCAGTAAAACATTAATAGGTAGTATCTCAGGAGATAAGTATACTGAAGAAATATAAGGTAAGTCAAGGGCATAGATGATATTTTAAATGGAATAGTCAAGAACAGCCTCTTTGGTATAGTGACATTTTAGAAGAGATACGAACTAATTATGTGCATGAACATGAGGAAAGAGATTCTCCAGCAGAAGAAATAGCAAATGCCAATCTATTGTGGTACAAGTATGTTTGTTGTATTTGGGAAAACTTCAAGGAGATTAATATGAACAGGAGAGCAAAAAGTGAATCAAAATAAATTAGGTCACAGAAAAAGGGCATGCAGATGATTCAAGTTCTGTAGATCAAGCATAGCCTTTGAATTGGGATGGATGTCATTGGACGAGTACATGATCTGATTTATATTTTGGAAGTGAGAAAAAGTTTGAAGCGTAGATACCTGTACTTTGACCTTACAGAAAACTGTAGAGCCTTAATATTCGTATGTTGATTTATTCTGTCTGTTTATTCTTATTGTATTTCATTCTTTCAACTCAGGACTTCATCTTTATCATCTAATACATAATATCTAATACATCTATGTATTAGATGATATCTAATATCATCTAATACATCTATGTATTAGGATGATATCTAATATCATCTAATACATAATAATATAACCGAGACAATTCTAATGAATTCTGGGTTTTAGAATCTCCATTCACTAAAATCTCAATCCTAGTAATTGATAAATTGTCCTACACTGCACCTTTACCAAGAAAACTCTAATGTACAAGAAAAAAAATATTTCTTTTTTGCTTTCTAAATATGGAGTACAAAATTGCTTAGCAACTATTTTTCTTTTATTTAGTTTCATACTCTCATTCTTTCTTTCCAACAAAATGTCCAAATATATTATTAGTATTCTGAAACATCCAATTCATCTCACCTACTAGTAAATGCCAGAAAAAAAAATCTAGCTATTTTGAAAAGAAAAAATTAAACCCATTTTGCATTACCTCTTTAAACTTCCCACTTTCACTCTCCTATAAATTACTACACATTTAATCAGATTTCTGACTTTCTCCAACATCTCAATCTTTGAGGTGATTCTTAGGTTTTTCAAAAATATTTTCTTACCGTTATCTGTTTTGCATTTCCTCCTCTATTCTTAAAGAAGTTTTAAAATCAAGATATTCTTTCCAGTGAAGACTTCTGTGGTAAAACTATAATGATATAACCTCCTGTTTGCATTTAGAGCATTTTTATATAAAATGTATTTTGATATATTCTCATTTAGTTAAATTCTAACTATTATTATAATACCTTAAATATAAGAAAAATTTAGTTAGAGAAACTCAGCAACCACTAAGTTCACAACAACATTTGTTTATGGAAATGCTTTCCTTCTTGTTGTTTCATCCTCTTGGCTTCTGCAAAATACAAACTGCTTAGAAATACATCTCTTCTCTGTTCATCTTTTTTATCACAAATATTTTAATGAGCTTTCTATTATCTTCCACATGTTACATCAGTGCGGACCAGGTTATCTCTCCTCAGCCTATTTTCTTCTGATTCTATGCATCCTTCCTGTATGATCTATTCCAATTTCAATCTTGATTATAATCAATTGGCTTATAAGTCCCCAATCTGCAGCTCCAGTGAGGCTCTTCATTTTCCAATTTTAGTCTCATGTCATTAGTCTTCTCCTGAATTTCTCTATCTCTTTGTCTATTAATATTGTCTGACTCTCAAATTATATGAAAATCTCCTTCAGAGTAGGAGTAAAGCTAGTCACATGGTATCTCCAGAATAAAGGAGGTTCTATCTCATCTAGTAGAGAGTTACATGTTGTTCTACATAGGTCAATAGCAGTATTTTTCATTTTAGTTGTTCAAACAGGATTATAACATAAGATTTTTTTAGTTAAATAAATAAACATCATAGATTTTGGTCACATAGATCTGGTCCATACTTTCATCACAGGTAATTTGTAGAATATGGAGGAACAGGACGGGGAGGAGAAGCAAAAAATGGAGGAAGAGAAGCACAAAGAAGAAGAAGAGAAAGAGGAGGAGGGGGAGAGGCAGAAGAAGGTGAAGAAGGAAGATAAAATCCTAGCATAAATATCACTGTAAATACCCATTCATGGGTTGTATCCCTAAGCAACCAGTGTATTGCTAAATCTGGGATAAGGCAGTAGCTCTTTGTTGATATTTCCCTTGTAATTGAAAGGCATGGCCTTTTCAAAGAATATGATGTTTGCTTATAGAAGACAAGATATCTGTTTTACTTAATTATAAAATATGAAACCATGTTCTGGTCCATCAGTCTTCTAAAATGGCCTACTGTTCCTGGAGGGGGAGACCATAACTAGCATGAGAAGGTCACTACTGTATTTGTAGTCCACCACACTGATTCCACCTGTCATACATAATCCCCACACTTCCTAACTTGGAGAAGTAGAAAATCATGGGTGAAATAATGCCTACATTTTGGTGTTCCAACATAAAATGTATATGCCTTAGGTTTAATTGTAATTTTTAAATGAGTATATTGACATCTGCCATATCTTACCTGTTAGTTTGCTTTTGGACTATTAGTTTGGACTACTAGTTTGCTTTTTGTGCACAAGAACATGAATATCTTAGATCCACTGGAACTGCGCCTAATATTATTAGAAAAATAAACTAGGGAAGAAAACCACAGGAAAGAAATGAGAAGAGATGGAAAAGAAAACAAAGAAAGGAAACCATTTGACATTTAGCAATTAATTAAAGCAGGGTATTTTTCTTAAATCAGACATAGTTCAATAGTTACTGAAACATGAGATGGTGCAATGGCTCATGCCTGGAATCCAACACTCTGGAAGGCTTAGGCATGAGGATCACTTGAGATCAAAAGTTCAACAACTGTGTTGACAACATTGTGAGACCCCATCTCTACAAAAAATAATAGTAATAATAAAAATTAGGCAGGAGCAGTGGTGCATATCTGTAGTGCTAGCTATTTAGGAGTCTGAGGGGCGGTTCGATTGAGCCCCATAGTTCTAGACTGCAGTTAGCTATGATTGTGTTACTGCACTCCAGCCTGGATGATGAATGCAGACCATGTATCTATAAAAAAAAAAACAAAAACAAAAACAAAAACAAAAACAAAAACAAAAACTCGCTGAATCCTGTGTAACACTTTTTCATTGAAAATGTGAAGAGAATGGGTTTGTTTTGCTCCAGAGAAGAGATATTGTATCTCTGTTGTTCAGAAATTTCATGTCAAAAGAACAAGAATAATTTAAATCTAATTTACTTGAATTATATATTTGTGAGTTATGGTCTCATCCTCCAGGAACAGTAAGCCATTTTAGAAGACTGATGGACCAGAACATGGCTTCATATTTTATAATTAAGTAAAACAGGTATCTTATCCTCTATAAGCAAACGTCATGTTCTTTGAAAAGGCCATGCCTTTCAATTACAAGGGAAATATCAACAAAGAGCTACTGCCTTATCACAGTTGTGGCAATACACTGGTATATGAATGATATATTATATATAAATTACATGTGCCTAATAATATTAGGCACAATAACATATATTTTTGTATATTACCTAGAGAATAACCATAATTTCTAATGGGACTGTGCAAATAAGCATAGAAGATTTACCTAATAAATATTTCCTTTAAAAATCACACACAAATTTATTTTATTTTATTTTCTTATTTTATAAGTTCTAGGATACATGTGCAGAATGTGCAGATTTTTTGCACAGGTAAACGTGTGCTATGGCGGTTTGCTATACCTATTAACCCATCATCTGGGTTTTAAGCCCCACATGCATTAGCTATTTGCCCTGAGCCTCTCCCTTCCTCCCCAACCACCAGCCCTGATGCGTGTTGTTCCCTTTCCGGTATCAGACACGAATTAAAAACATAATCTCTATTAATGGGATCAATCTAAAGACAATGCGTTTACAAATCTGTTATACAGTTTTTCAAACTTTAAAGTACACAAATAATCTCCTGGATATGTTCTTAAAATTCAGGTTCCAGATGTACGCCCCAAGATTCTGACTCAGTAAGTTTGGAAAAGTAGACTAAGATTTTGCATTTCAGCAGGTACCAGCTGATGCTGATTGTGACGGTAGTATGTGGAACATCCTGAAGAACAATAGACTGAGCTGTACAACTTACCTGAACTTAGAAATGAGTTTTTAATACTCAGTTCTTAGCACATCGAATTATACAACTAGTAGCAAGTAGGTGATCTTTTATACATGTTTGTCTATTAATTTAATTAAAATTCTGTTTGTCTCTTTCTGTCTAGTGTAGTTATTTCAATAAATGACGTCTATGAAGATATATGGTCCCCTGAAAACTCCAAGGAGGTAAATTCAAATTTCTAAACATAAGAAATCAGTTTTATGTGAGAGACATGTGATCAAGCACCTAGAAAATTTTGACACTAAATATGAGAATCCTTTTATCATATGGCATCCAAAAGTGGCTGAATTTTGGCCAATGTTTACATTCACTTTATTACTTAAAATATTCTAAGTCAATGTAAGCAGGTAAAAATACAAGACAAATAATGATTTGTAGAAAAACTTTGGAAGTGTAGAATGACTCCAATTTTATTATGCCAATTATCACTATTTACTAGAGAACGTGTAAAATTTTTCATAACACGGTAAGTATTATTTCTGACATAGCATTGCTCCATCTTGGACATCTATTTGTTGAAAAGTAGTAGATGGCATTCTACAGAAACATCTTTATCACTGCAATCTTTGTGATGCCTGTTTTCCTCCAGCATGCTTTTCCATTGTCTGACTCACTCAGGGCTAGACTAACACTGGGATTAGCATGTGATGGGTCCATTTGCTTTCTGTTTGCCTTGTCTTCACGATGAGCTATTGCAAAATCACCTGGTTAAGTTTATTTTTAGAATTTGTAGAGACAGATTTTGGGCATTACTTTCCATCTCGATCATATGATCTCATAATTGATGTTATTTTGAAAAACAAAAGGGAGATTTCAACGTGTTTAAATACATCAGACATCTAGGAAAGGACATCTATTGAGGCTTCACTTTGGCTTCACTGACTTCTTGACTCTCCTCTCGAGTAAAAGGTAATATGTTCAAGTACAATCCAATAGAGTATCTTAGCATAAGCTTTTGTTTGCTAAAATCAATTGTAACTCACTTATGAAAATGTATATTATCTATTGATAACTTATTATAAAGAAATAATGACCATTTATTAGGATCTGAAGATGACTTCCAGATGTCAATTCCTATGAATTAACACCAGCAATCATCTTGCAAAGTAACTAATGTGGAATATGGCAATGTATGACATCCTCTCTGATGGTGGGACCTCAATGGACTATTTTTATTTCCTTGTCTAGATACCTGATATCTACTTTCTTATTACTTTTATATTAAACTTAAAGTATAATTTCAAATTTTACAAGAAGATACTGATAAATTCTCTCTTGCAAATTCATTTTTATAAAAGTTTATTTTTTTAAATTTACTTTCCTCTTAGTAGTAAACTATGTTATCACTTTTTCATTGGCCTTTCCATCATTAAAAATAGTTCTGTTATAATGTAAAGCATATACTGTATAAGAGTTAGTCATCTCAGTCTTACTAATTTATTTAACTCATTTTCATTCATTTGTGTTATGGCAGAAAAGAAAGTTTATTATTCCAATTTTTTATTATTCTTTTACTTGGGAAATACGTTTTTCAAAACTCTTAATTATATCTTGATTATCTATGTTTATTTATCATTTTATCTGTTAGTAAAAGAAGAGCACTTTCTTACAACCTTTCTTTGATATTCTATTTGCAACACAATTCACAGTCACAAACAACAGTGAAATTGTCTTTCTATATCATAAAAAGAGTCAAAATTAGATTTATCTATTATGTAATAGAAAAACTTCAAGAAATACATAATTTTTATACTTATTCTTATACAAGAAGTTTCCATTTAAATGAGTAAAGCAAAATGAATGAAGAAATAATAATGCAAATGAGTTCTTCTTTCTGTGATAGAAATGTAGGGCTGTTTAAGAGTAGGACCTTTTTATTATAATTAGATGAAAAATGTTACTGTGATGTTCTATCACAAGTGACAGGTAAGAGAGATTAGAAAAAAAATTTTAAATATTATCTATTAACGAATTACTTTATAGCTTGCAATTAACAAATAAAAATGCCATATAATTGTAAGTCTTGTGGTAATTGTATTTTTCAGTGGAAATGCTTTTATTTACATGTTTGTAATTTAGAAATAAGCAATCTGCTTTACTTTTTTATATCAGCCAAAGAACTGGATTCACTTGCATATGCATAATTATAAAAACATATCAGAGTCCCAGAGGAGGCTAACTTTGTTGAATAATATTATTTGAAATGTTAAATAATCTTCACCAATTCAACTTCTCAAAGTAGCTACAAACATTTTCCCTACAACTTCTCTTCATTTTATTTTTCTCTAATCAATATCATTAATGTTCTAATCTCAAGGTTACACCATCCGTGCCATTCTTTAATAGAAATCTGGATCATATTCACTAACTTTATTAGAGAGCAAGTGCCCATTGCTTGTCATTCTACTTTCTAAATATGTCTTTACACTGTACTTTAATTAGCATTCTTAATGTCATTATCTAAGTCTCTTGTAATGTCACAACAACCAAAGTGGTCATCTTTTCTCCAGTTTTGTCCTCCCTACATGCTGGACTGTTTTCTTTTTTTAACATGCTTTCTTCCCCATTTTATTTCTTTATAGGCTCCCAACACCTCACTTTACTCATTCCATATTATCCAACTCAAGCTTGCCTTTCTTCATTACCTTCTTACTCCCATCCTCTTGGTTTGTTTAAGATGTCCATTTGTGTGTTTCATTAGCATATTAATATTTCCAAATTAGAGCACTCACATTAACTTATCAATTCAGGAGACCATGCCTGGGGCTCACACCTGTAATCCAAGCATTTTGAAAGGACAAGGCAGGAAGATTCCTAGAGCCCACGAGTTTCAGAACAGCCTGGGCAATATTGTGAGACTAATAACATTCTCTACCTAAAAAAGAAAAATTCACTGGGCAGGTTGGCAGATCCTTGTAGTTTCAGCTACAAGTGGAACTAGAGAGGCTAAGGTGGGAGAGTGGCTTGAGCCCAGGTTGTCCAGGCTTCAGTGGTCTGTGCTCATGCCCCTGCACTCCAGCCTGGAAAACAGAGCATGTCTCCCAGTGCTTTGAAGCATAGTGTCATCAATAGAAGTTTGATGAATGAATGCAAGAAATAATATGATTACTGATTTTTCATGTATGATTTTATAGGACTCAGCCAACTATGAAGTTTCTTGTCTTTGCTTTAATCTTGGCTCTCATGGTTTCCATGACTGTAAGTATATCCGGAAATTTTAAAGGATACATTCTCAGTACTTATCCCAAGGGTCTTTCTTATTCCTTATGTTCTGCCATATATTCATGTTCACTTCAATATAGCTTTAGTATTTCTATATATTTTCTTTGAATTAACCTATATAATTTCTTTAAGGACTTATTTATTACATACCTGCAAACACTCAAGTACAATAACTTTAATGTAAAAATAAAAGTAAATTAAACAAACTTCATAAATATGTGGGACTGAGAACTTTGAAAGTATCTTTAAATATGAAAAGCTCCAGACCATCTGAAGTTAGAAATCTGAGGAAAGAACAAGGTGCACTTAAATGGAGCCCAAGTATTAGATGGTGTCAAAATAGGAATTTTCAATTCATTTCTTGCACAACCCAACTGTTAAAGTTAGCATATAATTTACTTTACTCTTTCTAAAATAAAGCTGCCTATTTTAAGCCATAAAACCAATGCCTGTATTCATTAAGTATCATGAGTTCCCAGCTTGTGTTGTCATTTACTACTGTGTATTAGGAAAAGCACATGACCTCTCTGGAGCTCTTTCTCATTCTCTACTTCCTCGTCCTCTTCCCACTCCTCCTCTTCTTTCTATGAAGTTAATAGAAAATTGGTCACAAAGGAATACTAATACTTCAACTTATCCACTAAATTCTAATGAATGTTTCAAAAAACAAATTGGTTATGATATCACAGTTTATCACATGATTTTATTATAAAAGGATAGAAGTAGAAAAATAAATATATTAGAAGAACAGAGAAAAGCGTAATGCCTGTCTCTATCAGCAAATAAACTTTTGAGCTACATAGAACATATTCATATATAAAACAATCCAATGTTTCATTTTTCAGTTTCTACTCTCTTATTCACAAATCATAGACTTTTCTTGCCTTTCATAAAAAAGATATATAAACCAAAATGAGTTGATACTTGAATATAGCACATTAATTATAGAGAAGTTTACCTTCACTCATTTTGAAGATGTAATAAAGCTAAAATAACTAATTTAGTGTGTCATCAACCAAAGAATGCCTCCATTCTGTTTAATCATAAATGTGGCTAAGTCAATTTTTATACATACTCTTGAATTATAAAATTAAGATATTAATTACTTTCTCATTTTCTTCTTTTTCAAGAGAGCTGATTCACATGAAGAGGTAAGACATTTTCATTTACTGGAAAACTTGATAATTAATCATATATTGAATCTTTAATCTTTTCTTTTCTTTTTATTTCATAGAGACATCATGGACGTCATGGGCACCATGGGTATGGAAGAAAATTCCATGTAAGTGTTCTTCTGATAATGTGCACTCTGAATAAGTTTTCTTCTCTATCTATTCTCCTAGAATAATTGATACTTATCTCTCAAATATATGTATATCGTTAATTGCTAAAGTGTACATTGATTTTATTTATTTATATTACAGAGGTTAAAGTCACAAATACCTTGTGTTCTAACAGCCTCTCAATGGAAACTCAATTCCACTCTGAATAAGTCAATTTTCAATTATTCCCTGAGAGCTTAAGTATCTTTCTCTTATAAATAATTACATTGACCTAAAGAATAGTTCCTAATTCTATGAATAATTCCTAATTCTATGAAGTATAACATACGCCTAATGAAGCATAGAGGCTACCCATGTAATGTGGTAAGTTTCTATCTTCTAAATATTTAAGGATGATAAAGTTTTTAAATTAAACTTACTGTGCTAAATTAAACAGAAAATTTTATTTCTTTAATGTTTTCCTAAATGTGTGTATAAAAATCTCGTATTATTTTTACCTCTAATATCAGTATGAATAGGGGTTCAAAAGTTCTCCTTACTAATATAACAAGTATACATATTTAAAAAGCACTAAGTAAAAAGATGCATAGAAAGGGATGAGGACTGTTTGTGTTAACAGCAGTGGGTATGAAGGAATGTAGGAGTTGTAAGAGAAAGTAAGCTCATTAAAAGAATGAGATGAAGAAACACCACCTAAGTTGGAAACGGTAACTTTCTCCTACCCATTATACTCAATGTTGGGCATTATTATTGCCACAAAAACATCAACACACAGTAAATACTTTATCATTTTTACTTGCTTTTAAACACTTTTCTGATAAAAAAGAAAAATGTAAAAATTTGAAAACATTTATGTAGATAACACACAAGGTCATAAAAACTTAAACAATCTAAGCTTTCAGTGACAGTTTTTGTGAAACATTTGTACTGTCATTGTCTCTATTCTCTGCAATTTGCTCTCCCCTTTTGTGTGTATGCAGGAAAAGCATCATTCACACCGAGGCTATAGATCAAATTATCTGTATGGCAACTGATATCCTCAGTAATCTTGGGGCATGATTATAAAGGTAAGCTGACTTTAGTTACTTTTCTTTCCAGAAGTATCAACACTGACAGTTAAAACAAGAAAAAAACAGGAAAAAAGCCATTAAGCCAACAACCATTCTAGTTTAAGAAATGTAGCATGGGTTAGCTCCTTGAAGTGTGCTGATTTGTATAAATGCTTCTGAAGCTGTAGATGTGTGGTGTTATTTCTGAGGTCTCTGTTCTGTTCCATTGGTCTATATGTCTGCTTTGGTACAAGTACCATGCTGTTTTGGTAACTGTAGCCTTGTAGTATAGTTTGAAGTCAAATAGTGTGATGTCTTCAGCTTTGTTCCTTTTTCTTACAATTGTCTTGTGTATATGAGCTCTTCTGTAGATACGTATGAAATTTAAAGTAGTTATTTCTAATTCTGTGAAAAATGTCAATGGTAGTTTGATGAGAATAGCATTGAATCTATAAATTACTTTGGTCAGTATGGCCATTTTCATGAAATTGATTCTTCTTATCCATGAGAGTGGAACGTTTTTCCATTTGTTTCTGTCCTCTCTCATTTCGTTGAGCAGTGATTTGCGGTTCTCCTTGAAGAGGTCCTTCACATGCTTTGTTAGCTCTATTTCTAGGTATTTTATTATCTTTGTAGCAATTGTGAATGGGATTTCATTCATGATTCGGGTCTCTGCTTGCTATCTGATCTTCAACAATCCTGACAAAAACAAGCAATGGGAAAAGGATCTCCTAGTCAATAAATGGGTACTAGGAAAAGTGGCTAGCCATATGCAGAAAAATGAAACTGGACCCCTTCCTTACACTTTATACAAAAATTAACTTAAGATGGATTGAAAATTAAATGAAAAACCCAAAACCAAAAAAAGACCCTAGAAGAAAACCTAGGTAATACCATTCAGGACATAGGCATGGACAAAGACTTCATGAAGGAAATGCCAAAAGCAATGGCAACAAAAGCCAAAATTTATAAATGGGATCTGATTAAACTAAACAGCTTCTGCACAACAAAAGAAACCATCATCAGAGTGAACAGGTAGCCTAGAGAATGGGAGGAAATTTTTGCAATCTACGCATCTGACAAAGGTCTAGTATCCAGAGTCTACAAGGAACTTACACAAATTTACAAGACAAAAACAATCCCATCTAAAAGTGAGCAAAAGATATGAACAGACACTTTTCAGAAGAAGACATTTATATGGCCAAAATGTGAAAATAGCTCAACATCACTGATCATTAGAGAAATGCAAATCAAAATCAAAATCACAGTAAGATACCATCTCACACCAGTCAGCATGGTGATTATTAAAATGTCAAGAAACAATAGATGATGGCTATGCTGTGAAGAGATAGGTGGTGAGAATGTAAATTAGTTTAACCATTGTGGAAAACTGTATGGTGATTCCTCAAGGATCTAGAACCAGAAATACCGTTTGACCTAGCAATCCCATTACTGGGTATATACCCAAAATAATATAAAGCATTCTACTATAAAGACATATGTCTACATATGTTTATTGCAGCACTATTTACAATAGCAAAGACATGAAACAACCCAAATGTCCATCAATGATAGACTGAATAAAGAAAATATGGTATGTATACACCATGGAACACTATGTGGTCATAAAAAGGAATGAGATCCTGTCCTTTGCAGGGACATGGATGAAGCTGGAAGCTATCATCCTCAGCAAACTAACACAGGAACAGAAAATCAAATAGCACATGGTCTCACTCATAAGTGGGAGCTGAACAATGAGAACACATGGGCACAGGGAGGGGAACAGCACACACCAGGGATGGAGGGTAGGAGGTGACAGAAGGTAACATAGAGAACTGATCAATAGTGCTGCAAACCACCATGGCACATGTATACCTATGAAACAGTCCTACACATTCTGCACATGGATCCCTGAACTTACAGTAAAATAAAAAATAAAATTAAATAAATATGCCTCTGAGGGAAAGTTTCTGTTCACTACTGTTAGGAGACAGAGTTCTGAGTAGGGGAACCCCTACGTTGGTATCCTGACTCTGACAACTAGTTTCATGACCTTGAAGTATTCCTAATCTTTTCCAAACCTCAGTTTCATAAGCAACAAACACATATTATAATAATACTTACACTCTTTATAGAATTTGTAAGGCTATTAAGAGACATTTTAGAGAAGCCCTTGATCTGGAAGGCGTATGGTTATGGCCATGGGCTTCTCTGCCACTAAATCTGTACCTCGTTGTTATTTGAAGTTTTCTGTCCTAAAATGTAATCTTTGGAGAAGATGCACAACCACCATCGGGGAACTCATGAGAAATTAACATTTTATGCCTAAGTAACTCTAATGAGCAATGGCTATAGGAATTACTAATAAAATATCAACAAGGAGATGGGAATTTTCAGAGAAATAGGAAATGGTAACAATGTCCTTTTTAGAAAGTCATTTTTATTTATCTATATTTACAGCATAAAATGTTCCAAAATCTATGAGATATTAATATTATACTTCAAAATAAAGCAATATTTTGGAGATAAAACAGTACTGTTCTACAATTCAAAATTGAAATAGTTCAAAAGATTTCAAATATTTTTCAAATATTTTTAAATGTATTGGGAAAATTTACTCTTATTGAATTCCTGCTCTGTGTGATATTACAAAGGCCTGATCTTGATCCTCCAGATGTTAGATAATTGCTAACGACATTTAATCAGGGGAGAATATAGTTAAAATACTATTTGTGGGAGATAGATGAAATGTGGAGGCTATATTTAAGTGCTGGAATAAAATAAAGTAATGGAAAACATCAAGAAAAATTTAAATTGCAGATGCTGAATGATAATTTTTATTTATTCTGATACCCACTTCATGAGTATTTTTCTATTCTGTCTCAAATATTATTTTGGTCCCTGCATTATAATAAGTAAAACAATCTAAAAATAAATAATTTGTACCAGGAAAAGTAAAAATGTATTTACAGGAGTATCAGTTTGGGAGATAAAGTGTTATTTTCTTTTTCTTCACAGGTTTGACTGGCAAATTCACTTTTTACTGGTTTATTGTCATTCGTCATACTGCATCACACTACCGCTGCTTTTTGAAGAATTATCACAAGGCAATGCAGAATTGACCACGATTCACTGAATTCCATGTTTCATGATACTTACCTTCCTAATTACCATTTGATTAGATACTTGTAATTTAAACTGTTAAGCTGTTTTCACTGCTCTTTTTGAGTAATAGAAATTCTTTCTTCTCCAAAAGCAATAAATTTCAAGCACATTATTATGTGTATGCTCTTTATTTCTCTTTTTTATATTTACATATATAAAGATTTACTTCTTCACTTTATTTTCCCAGTTCGAGTAGCACTGACTGTAGTACTTTATACCATAGCTCTTTTGAAATGATATTTTTAATTTAACGTGTTATATTCATTTTATCTTACAAATATATGGTCCTCAATCACATCTAGATTACTAGACCTATTGATGCGAAACCTTGATTTGTCCCTGGTGTCCTTTGCCACAGCACATTTCTTAGCATTGAACATTCTCACATTAACTTATCTCAGGCCCTACACGCCAGCAGATAACCCCTATGTCACTCCACAGCAGTAGGCAGGCACTCAGAACACAAACCATCTAATGCTCTCTATCGGTTTGTCAATATATCCATCAAACACAAGTTCATGGAGTGATACCAACGGTCACTCTTTCAGATGCTGTAGTTATAGAAAGACAGTCAGAGCCCCGTTGTCAGAGCTTTTACATTGCATTTGGGGGATGCAGACAACAAGTAAACAAATAGCACATGACTCAGGTAATAAATGTGTTACAGAAGTGTAAGGCAGGACTAGGATATAGAGGCAGCCTCAAGTAGGATAGTCAAGGATAGCCTCTCTGGTATGGCAACCTTTTAGAAAAGCTGCCAATTAAGTATGGGAGCAAGCATGAACAAAGACATTTTCAAGCAGAAGAAATAACAAGTACAAATCCATTGTGAATTTTATGAGTTGTAGAATAGGTTTTTCCACTTCTGTGTAAATTAATGTTAGTAAGTTCATAGGAGTGGCATTGAATCTGTACATTGTTTTGGATAATATAGCCATTTTAATGATATTAATTCTTCTAATCCATGAGCATGGAATGTTTTCTATTTCTTTGTGTCTTCTGTGATTTATTTCAGCAGCGTTTCGTACTTCTCCCTGTAGAAACATTTCACCTCCTTAGTCAGATATATTTATAAGTTTTTATTTTTTGTGGCTATTGTAAATGAGATTGTGTTCTTGATTTGGTGCTCATCTTGCACATTACTCATGAACAGAAATGCTGCTGATTTTTGTGCATTGATTTTTTATCCTGAAGCCGTACAGAAGTAGTCTATCAGTTCCAGGAGTCTTTCCAAAACTTTAGGGTTTTGTAGGTATTGAATTGTATTGTCCATGAAGAGAGAGAATTTGACTTCTTTTCCTCTATGGATTTTTTTTATTACTGTAACTTGTAGATTGCTCTTACTGTCTCTTTCAGTATTATGTTGAATAGGAGTGGTGTGATTGGACATCCTTGTCTTGCTCCAGTTCTCAAGGTGATTGCTCCCAGTTTTTGCCCATTCAGTATGGTGATGGCTGTGGGTTTGACACAGCTCGTTCTTCTTATTTCAAGATATGATCCTTCGATGTCTAGTTCGTTACAGGTTTTTATCATGAAGGAACGTTGAGTTTTATCAAAAGCTCTTTGGGCATCTGTTAAGATTATATGGTTTTTGCTTTTAATTCTGTTTATGTGGCAAATCACATTTATTGGTTTATGTATGGCAAACCAATCTTCCATCTCTGGAATGAAGCCTGCTTGACCATGGTGAATGAACTTTTTGAAGTGCTTTGCTATCGCTTTGCTAGTGTTTTGTTTGTTTAGGATTTTGCATCTATGTTCACCAAGTACATTGTCCTGTAGTTTTCGTGTGTGTGTGTGTTTCTTTGCCAGGTTTGGTGATTCTGGCTTCATAGAATGAGTTAGAGAGGAGCCCCTCTTCCTCAAATTTTTGTAAAAGCTTCAGTATGATTGGTGCAAACTCTTCTTAACATGTCTGGTAGAATTAAGCTGTGAATCCATGTGGTCTGGGGTTTTTTTTGGTTTTGTTTTGTTTTGTTTTGTTTTTTTGTTTGTTTGTTTGTTTTTGAGGTTTTTAATTACTGAATCGACAGTGAAACTAAATATTTGTTTTGGGTATAAATTTCTCCCTGGCTCAATCTTGAGAGATTTTCTCTTTCCAGGAACTTATTCATTTCTGCTCAATTTACTAATTGTGCTTTTAGAGGTGTTTATAATTGTCTCTGAGGATCTTTGCAATTTTGTGGGCTTAGTTGTAAAGTCACCTTTGTCATTTCCGTTTATTCTTAGTTGAATCTTGTCCTTTATTTTTTTCTTTATTAATCTAGCTGGCAGTTTACTGATCTCATTTGTCCTTCAAAAAACTAACTTTTGATTTCATTGATTTCTTGTATGGTTTTTGCTTCCAAGTTTCATTTACTTCTTCCTGGAGATCTACCTACATGTTGAGTAGACAGGGCCTCACTGCACCATGACCTATGCACAGGAATGGTGGGGTGGCTTAGGCTGTTGATCCAGGCAAGACTATGTTCTCAATACCTGGAGATCTGCTTGAGTGTGGAGAGGAAATGAACCCACTACACCCCAGTCTATGTCCATAAAGGGTGTGGTGGCTCAGACTCATGTTCCAGGCAAGGAGTGGCTCTAAATGCCTGAATTTCTGCCTGGAGGTAGAGCAGAGAGGGCCCTACACACCACAATCTTGGGGTAGCAGGAGAAGGCACCTAGTAGTGACGCATGCAGACTGGTTCTAGGTCAGCAGTCTTGCACTTGCAGCATGTCTCATCACAAAAGAGAAATAACAGCTCTAGCAGCTCTCCTCTGCACCATGATTGTGAGGTAGCAAAAGCACACTTCTGGTGCCTAGTTTTCCAGTGCTTTCCATAATTCTGGCTATGAAGGTTCTTAACCCACTCCAGAGCAGGCACTTTAAACTCCGGCCTGAGACTCAAAAGCCTGCACAGCCATGTTCTCAAGTCACCAAAGAATGGCTGACTTTGTATTATAGTCCTCTATGTAAAGCACCTGTATTAAAAGTGGCATCCTGCCGTCAGTCCTGGGTCTGTGAAAATGTCTGCAGATTTTCCCTTCATAGTGTCTCATAACCTCTCCCAAAGTTAGTTTCAAGGCTTGGAAGAAACAAAATCCTCTCCTTTGGGCTAGGTTGCTCAGATCCTCAGTAGAAAGATGAGTCACAGAGGGAGGCCCTCTGCATCTCTCACATACTGGGGCTTCACCCGCTTTGGTCAGCTGAATGTTATCATGGGGTATGTTTGCACTTGTTCTCCTCTGTAGACCTGAGGTGTCCTTTGTGATTCCAGTACAATCTCACTTTCCTTCTTGAATTAAAACTCAGAGACATGATCTTTATGAACTATCTTACTATCTTCAAGTGTCAGAAGCATGTCAAAAGTCTCTACTATGCATCCTGAAATAAAAAGAAAAAGAAAAAAACACAACTTGCTTTATTTTCTCTTTTTATTTTGTGTTTGTTTGTTTTGTTTGTTATTATTTAAGTTCTGGGATACATTTACAGAACATGCAGGTTTGTTACATAAGTACCATGGTGGTTTGCTGCACCCATCAACTCATCATCTACATTAGGCATTTATCCTAATGCTATTCCTCCCCTTAGCCCCCACCCCACGACAGGCCCCGATGTGTGATGTTCCCCCCGCTGTGTCCGTCTGTTCTTAATGTTCAACTCCCACTTATGAGTGAGAACATGCAGTGCTTGGTTTTCTGTTCCTCTGTTAGTTTGCTGAGAATGATGGTTTCCAGCTTCATCCATGTCCCTGCAATGGACATGAACTCATCCTTTTTCATGGCTGCATAGTATTCCATGGTGTATATCTGTCACATTTTCTTTATCCAGTCTATCATTGATGGGCATATGGGTTGGTTCCAAGTCTTTGCTATTGTGAATGGTGCTGCAGTAAACATACATGTGCACGTCTATATAGTAGAATGATTGATAATCCTTTGGGTATATGCCCAGTAATGGGATTGCTGGGTCAGACGGGACTGCTGGTTCTAGATCCTTGAGGAATTGCCACACTGTTTTCCACAATGGTCAAACTAACTTATTAATTACTAATTTATCTTTGTGGTGTTCTCTGTATTTCCTGAATTTGAATGTTGGCCTGCCTTGCTAAGTTAGGGAAGTTCTCCTGGATAATATCCTGAAGAGTGTTTTCTAACTTGGTTCCATTCTCCCTGTCACTTTCTGGCACACCAATCAAAGGTATATTTGATCTTTTCACATAGTCTCAAATTTCTTGGAGGCTTTGTTCATTTCTTTTCACTCTTTTTTCTCTAATCTTGTCTTCTCACTTTATTTCATTAATTCAATCTTCAATCACTAATATCCTTTCTTCCACTTGATCAAGTCGGCTATTGAAGCTTGTGCATATGTCACGAAGTTCTTCTGCCATGGTTTTCAGCTCCATCAGGTAATTTAAGGTCTCCTCTACACTGTTTATTCTAGTTAGCCATTTGTCTAACCTTTTTTTCAAGGTTTTTAGCTTCCTTGCAATGAGTTAGAACATGAACCTTTTGCTTCGAGAAGTTTGTTATTACTGACCTTCTGAAGACTACTTGTCAACTCGTCAAGCTCATTCTCCATCCAGTTTTGTTCCCTTGCTGGCAAGGAGCTACGATTCATTTGGAGGAGAAGACGCACTCTGTTTTTTGGAATTTTCAGCTTTTCTGCTCTAGTTTCTCTCCATCTTTGTGGTTTTATCTACCTTTAGTCTTTGATGTTAATGACCTACAGATGGGGTTTTGGTGTGGATGTCCTTTTTGCTGACGTTGATGGTATTCCTTTCTGTTTGTTAGTTTTCCTTCTAACAGACCTCTCAGCTGCAGGTCTGTTGGAGTTTGCTGGAGGTCCACTCTAGACCCTGTTTCCCTGGGTATCACCAGTGGAGGCTGCAGAACAGCAAATATTACTACCTGATCCTTCCTCTGGAAGCATCGTCCAAGAGGGGCACCCACCTGTTTGAGGTGTCTGTCTGCCCCTACTGGGAGGTGTTACCCAGTCAGGCTACACAGGAGTCAGGGACCTGCTTGAGGAGGCAGTCTGTCCATTCTCAGAGCTCGAACACAGTGCTCAAAGAACCGCAACTCTCTTCAGATCTGTCAGACAGGGAAGTTTAAGTCTGCAGAAGCTGTCTGCTGCCTTTTGTTCTAATATGCCCTGTCCCCTGAGGTGGAATCTATAGAGGCAGTAGGCCTTGCTAAGCTGTGGTGGGCTCCACCCAGTTCATTCATGCTTCTTGGCCTCTTTGTTTATACTGTGAGCTACTCAAGCCTGAGTTACTCAAGCTTCAGCACTGGCAGACACCCCTCCTCCAGCCAGGCTGCAGCCTCGCAGGTAGAACTCAGACTGCTGCACTAGCAGTGAGCAAGGCTCCGTGGGTGTGGGACCTACCGAGCCAGGCACATGAGGGTATCTCCTGGTCTGCTGTTTGCTAAGACTATGGGAAAGCACAGTATTTGGTCAGGAGTGTATCATTTCTCCAGGTGCAGTATGTCACGGCTTCCCTTGTCTAGGAAGGGGAAATTCCCTGACCCCTTATGCTTCCTGAGTGAGGCAATGCCACATGCTGCTTCGGTTCACCCTCCATGGGCTGCACCCACTGTCCAACCAGTCCCAGTGAGATGAACCAGGTACCTCAGTTGGAAATGCAGAAATTACCAGTCTTCTGCATCCATCTCACTGGGAACTGAAGACTGGAGCTGTTCTTATTTGGCCATCTTGGAAGCCAGCCCACCACCAAAGTAATCTTCCCAAAGATTACCAAAGTCATGTGACATAAAGGCATCTGAGTTAGCCTCTATTAGTCTGATAAGCACTGACTTTTCTTTAAGCCAATAGATTAGAGATCTTTCAAATAATTTGGTAGTGAAATACCACTTCCATGTGACACATACAATTATATATATAACAGATATAAAAAGGCAGATCCAGAAGATTTTTCATTTGGCTGTTTTGAAAAAATTTGCTCCCTTACTTTAGATCCTTAATAAGCGTTACAGGAGCCAACAAAAGGTGAAGGAGAGAATTACAATCTCTGGCCTTTTCAAAAGAGGAACGCACTGAACTTCAGAGGTATCAATCTGAAGAATGAGAAAAAGAAACGTTTCTTGAACAAGCAGTCATATTATTTTAGATGAAAAAATCACAATATAAGATTCTTTCTCATATAAAATTAAATTTCTATTATCCTTTTTGTTTACCACAGGTACCTTTCTATATCTATAACTGTCCTTACATTTTTCTTATTTTCTGTTTCCTTTTACTTCATTTTATATACCTCTAAATAATCTTTGAATTAGATGGAAAACATTTACCTTTTAATTAAAAAAACACTTTTTAACATGTTTCTCTGTATTTTTTAAATTGGAAACTACTCAGACATTTAATTAATATCTATTATTTAATATAACCTCAGATTATAAATTATATGACAAGTTTAGTATAGCGGATTGAAGTATCCTGGTAGTGGGTGCATCTCCACAGTGTTTCATCCCTGAGTCATTTCCGCCCTCTTACATGCCTTGGTTTCTCCCTTCAGAGGTCTGGCACCTCCAAAAAGGCTCAAAAGATGGAGTAACCAGCTCCCACATGCACTTACTTAATAACTACTTTCGTTGGGGGTTCCCTATAGGGCTGCTGTACATCGTAGGGGGTCAAGCCCCCAGACATTTTCACCTGGCTTCTGGTCACCCAGCGGCACCGTTTGCCTGGGAGAGGCAAAATGTCCTTTCTCTTCAGAGTGAGAAAACTTAGTCTCTCATTTATCTATGGAAACAACAATTCAGTTCTTCACACAAATGTGCAGACGAGCCAATTGTGCTTAATTTGGGGAGAAAAAGCAATGGAGAAGGCCCTTTAGAATATACCTCTCAGAACTAGAAACCAAACAGGTTGCCCAAAAAGGGGTCATTCTCCTTGTCTTTAGAAAAAGGCAATGGAAAAGATCAGTTTTAATGCACCTCTTGAATAGAATTAGAATCCTAAACAACTTCCTAGGAGGAAAAAAAAAAAAAGGCAGCTCAGAATAAATCAAGAACCCGCAACCAAAGGGATGTTCAGGGCTCAGGAGGACTTGCCAGTTTCACTAGAAGAGAAGCTCAAAGTCAGGGAGGCTTTCCATGGGCCCCTACTTGTACCCTAGCTCTAAGTTTGGGAAGCTCATTCGGGGTCCTGACTCTTCTCTGAGGCCCCACATGTTCAGGCAACAAATTATTGTTCACAAAAAGAATCAAACTCTGTAAAATATTTGAAGAGATTTATTCTGAGTCAAAAGTGAGTGACCAATGGCCTTTGGCACAGACCATAGGAGATCCTGAGAACATGTCCCCAAAATGTCTAGGGTACAGCTTAGTTTTATACCTTTTAGGGAGACATGAGGCATCAATCAAATACATGTAAGATATATTATACATTGGATTTGTACAGACAGGTGGACACTTCTATTTGTCCACTAAGTTCTAAGGGATGTTTCAAAAAACAACCTACATATGAGATCAGATCAGAATTTATAATATTGTTTTTGTATAAAAGGATAGAAGTGAGAAAACTCTTATATTCAATCTTTAATTATAAAATTAAGATACTCACTATTCTCTCATTTTTCATTTTTCCAAGAGAGCTGATGTATCTGAAGAAATAGGTCACCTTCATTCACAGGAAAACTTAATAATCAAACACGTATTGAATTCTTAATCTTGTCTTTATTTTCACAGAAATATCATGGGTGTAAAAGAAAATTCCTTTCAAGGAGTCTCTTGATAATGTTGTTCAGCACAAACAAGTGTTCTTTTCTGATTATTTAATCTCCTGGTATAATCTGTGATAATTTTTGAAATATATGTATATCATGAACAGCTAAAGTGTATACTAATTTCACTTATTCTTGATACACTGGCAAAAATCCCAAATGTCTTAGAGAATTTAGGTGGAAATGCATAATGCCAATTTAAAGAAGTCAATTATTCTCTGAGAACTAAAATAAACTTGGTAAATAATTATGTTGACATAAATAATAATTAAAAGCCAGTTCTACCAATTATAATATATGCTTATACTGCCATATTACATGTGCTGGCAATCACACAGGTAATATGGGAAGTTCCCATCTTTTGATTTGTTGATGGTGATAAAGTCTTTCAATTAAACTGGCTATTCTAAATAAAACAGAATATAGTATTTCTTTAATATATTTCTTAATGTGTATCTTTGATATGTCATTATTGTTTGATCTCTCATCTTAAAGTAATGGAGTTTAAAAAATTATTCTTAGTAATATAATAAATACATTGATAAAATGGCACCAAATAAAAACATAAACATCAGGGGAGGATAGTTATTTGGGTTAAGAGAAGGCAGAGTTAAAGAGTGTAGTAGTAACATGGCAAAACTCCACTTAAGTTGGAAGTATTAAATTTTTCTTCCCTGTAATACTCAACGATGGGCAAAGTAGTAGCTTAAAGGTAGTGTTAAAAAAAAAAAAAGGTTCAATCCTGATTTGGAGTGGTTGCTTAAAATTAGTGTTCACATGTGTATTACAAAACAAAAACTGTCAATAAAGAGTAAAAAGGTAAATGCTTTATGATTTTTACCTATTTTTACATATATTTTTTATAAAAATGGTAAATCTAACTAGTAGTTTAAAAATGATATTGCAGTTGATATACGAGTTGCAGTTGATATAACAAACTACACTTTTAAACACATTATTGTGAAACTCTTGCACTGTCACTGTCCCAATGGTCCACAGCTTTCTCTAGTTCTTTTGTCTGTATGCAGGAAAGGTCTAACCAATATCAACCATATCCAGACTATTGGCCATATCTAACATATCCACCGTATTACCTATATCCCTATCCATAGCCTTACAGTGTTCCCCAGTAACCACAGGACGTAAGTATAAAAGTAGACTAGGTCTAGTGATGTTTTTTACTTTCCAAAAATATCCATGCTCGTAATTAAAAGAGGAAATCAAACACAAGATATCAAACAAACAATAGGCCCAGGAAGAGATGTGGGATGGTTTAGCTTCTTGAAATGTATTTATTTATACAAACACCTCTGAGAGAAAGTTTCTGTCCCGTTGTGGTTAAGAGGCTGGACTCTGGAGGGGAGGAAACCTGAATTTGTATCATGTTCCTGACAATTACTAGTTTCTTTACTATATTAGTCCGTTCTCATGCTGCTGATAAGACATACCCTAAACTGGGTAATTTGTAAAGGAAAGAGGTTAATGGACTCACAGTTTCACATGGCTGGGGAGGCCTCGTAATCATGACAGGAGACGAAGGAAGGGCAGAGGAACTTCTTACATGGCTGCGGACTAAAGGGCATGTGCAGGAGAACTCCCATTTATAGAACCATCAGATCTCCTGAGACCTACTCACTACCACAAGAAGAGTATGGAGGAAAATGCTCCCACCATTCAATTATCTCCGCCTGGCCCGCCTTTGACACATGGGGTTTGTTACAATTCAAGGTGAGATTCCAGTGGGGACACACACAGTCAAATCATATCAACCTTGAAACTAGTAGTTTCTTAATCTTCTCTAAACATCAGTTTTCTTATCAACAAAATAAGTATTATAATAATACTTAACCTCATTTTAGAATTGGGAAAACTATTAACAAATATTCTACATAAAATCCCTTGATTAGAAAGGTGCACAGTTATGACTGCAGATTTCCCTGCCACTAACTCTGTTTCAGAATGTTGTTCAAAACTACACCTCCTAAAATATAATCTTTGGAGAAGATGTACAAGCCTATCGAATGCCTAGAGGATCAAGTTCAGGCTGTTTCCCATATCATTAATGTCAACAGGATATTCAATTAGAATAAAATCTCACAGTGCCCTGAGAAATACTTAAAATTCCATGAAATATTTCAACTTTGATGAATGTAGAAGTTATCTTTAATCTCCCAAAATTTGCTTTATTTTGTAGATAAATATTTAATATAACACAGATTTCAGAACATTTAATGTTGTGTATAGTTAGATAAAACTGATATTCTAAAAAAGAAATTGATGACATTTTTATATCTCCTTGTTGGTAGTATACTAGCGATTCTTTCAGTAATTGCTCTTGGATTTACTTAGGCCATATAATGTAAATTTCTCACAATTTCCCAGATCGATCATTGATTATCAGGTTTTTCAAAAATATTTTCTTACCATTATCTGTTTTACATTTCCTCTCTATTCTTAAAGAATTTTTAAAATTAATATATTCTTTCCAATGAAGGTTTTTATGGTTAGAAGTATAATGATATAACCTAATGTTTGCATTTGGGGCATTTTTATTTACAATGTATTTTTATATATTCTCATTTAGTTAAATTTTAACTCTTATTATAATACCTTAAATATAAGAAAAATTTAGTTAGAGAGATTAAGCAACTGCCAAGTTCAGAGCAACATTTGTTTATGGAAATGATATTTCCTTCATAATGTTTCAACTTCTTGGCTTCTGCACTATACAAACTGCTTAGAAATACGTCTCTTCTCTGTCTTTTCTATCATGAATATTTTCACGAGCTTTCTATTTTCCTCCACATGTTACATCAGTGCTAACCAGGATATCTCTCTTCAGCCTATTTTCTTCTGATTCTATGCGCCCTTTCTGTATAATGTCTTCTAATTTCACAGTCTTGATTACAATCAATAGGCTTCTAAGTCCCCGGTCTGCAGCTCCAGTGTGACTTTCTCTTCATCTCCCACTTTTAGTCTCATGTAATTAGTTCTCTCTTGAATTTCTCTGAGTCTTTATTCTTGTCTGACTCTCAAATTACATGAAAAACTCCTTAAGAATAGGAGAAAAGCTAGTCACATGGTATCTCCAGAATAAAGGAGATTCTGTCTTATTTACTAGACAATCACATGTTGTTCCATATAGGTCAACAGCAGTATTTTTCATTTTAGTAATTCAAACAGGAATACAACATAAGTGTTTTTTGTTGTTGTTGTTAAATAAGCACCATAGATTTGGGTAGCAAACTGTTCCATATTTTCATCACAGGAGATTTGGAGAATAAGGAAGAGGAGGAGGAGGAGGAGAAGCAGAAAATGGAGGAAGAGGAGAACAGAGAAGAAGAGGAGAAAGAGGAGGAGGAGGAGAAGCAGAAGAAGGTGTAGAAGGAGGATAAAAACCCAGCATAAATATCACTGTAAATACCCATTCATGGGTTGCATCCATAAGCAATAAGTGTATTGACACAACTGTGACAAGTCAGTAGCTTGTTGTTGATACTTCACTTGTAATTGAAAGGCATGGCCTTTTCAAAGAACATGGTGTTTGCTTATAGAAGACAAGATATCTGTTTTACTTAATTATAAAATATGAAGCCATGTTCTGGTCCATCAGTCTTCTAAAATGGCCTACTGTTCCTGGAGGATGAGACCATAACTAGCATGAGAAGGTCATTACTGTATTTGTAGTCTACCATGCTTGTTTCACCTGTCATACATAATCCCTACACTTCCTAACTTGGAGAAGCAGAAAATCGTGGGTGAAATAATGCCTGCATTTTGGTGTTCCAACATAAAATGCATATGCCTTAGGTTTAATTGTAGTTTTTAAATGAGTATACTGACATCTGCCATTATATCTGACCTGTTAGTTTGCTGTTTGGTAGTGCTTTTGGACTATTAGTTTGCTTTTTGTGCACAAGAACATGAATATCTTAGATCCACTGGAACTGTACCTAATATTGTTAGAAAAACAAACTAGGGAAGAAAACCACAGGGAAGAAATGAGAGGAGGCAGAAGAGAAAAGAAGAAAGGAGGAAACCACTTGACAATTTGCAATTAATTAAGCCAGGGTATATGTTTTAAATTAGACATAGTTCAGTAGTTACTGAACCATGAGATGGTGCAGTGGCTCATGCCTATAATCCCAGCACTGTGGAAGGCCTAGGCATTAGGATCACTTGAGATCAAAAGTTCAAGAACTGTGTTGACAAAATTGTGAAACCCCATCTCTATAAAAAATAAAATTAAAAAATTAGGCAGGTGCAGTCATGCATACCTGTATCTCTAGCTACTTAGGAATATGAGGGGAGGTTTGCTTGAGCCCTGTAGTTCCAGACTGCAGTTACTATGATTGCGCCACTGCACTCCAGCCTGGGTGATGAATGCAGCCCATGAACTTATTAAAAAAAAATACTCACTGAATCCTATGTAACTCTTTTTCATTGAGAATGTACAGAGAATGGATTCGTTTCGCGCCTAGAAGAGACCTTGTATCTATGATGCTTAGAAATTCCATTCCAAAAGAACAATAATAATTTAAATCTAATTTACTTGAATTACATATTTGCCTAAATAAATAATTTACATTTTTGTATATTATCTATCGAACACCATAATTTCCAATAGGACTGTTCAAATTAGCATAGATTCATCTAATAAACATTTCCTTTCAAAACTCACACATAAATTCATTTTATTTTATTTTATTATTTTACTTTAAGTTCTGGGATACACATGCAGAACATGCAGATTTGTTGCACTGGTAAACATGTGCCATGGTGGTTTGCTGCACCTAGTAACCCATCATCTAGGTTTAAGCCCCACATGCATCAGCTATTTGCCCTGATGCTGTCCCTCCCTCCCCCACCACCAGGACCTGGTGGGTGTTGTTTCCTTCTCTGAATCAGACACAAATTAAAAACATAATTTCTATTAGTGGGATCAAGCTAAAGACAATGCATTTATAAATCTGTTATGTAGTTTTTCTCTCTTTAAAGTACACAATGATGGTCACATGTGGCACCCTCTGAGGAACAATGGACTGGGCTGTATAACTTAACTGAACTTTAGAAATAAGTTTTGAATGCTCAGTTCTTAGCACATCAAATTATCCAACCAGTAGCGAGTAGGTGAATGTTTGTATACGTTTGCCTATTAATTAAATTAAAATCCTGTTTTTCTCTTTCTATCTAATGTAGTTATTTCAACAAATGGCCTCTATAAAGACATACGAACTCCTGAAAACTTCAGGGAAGTAAATTCAAATTTGTAAACATAAGAAATCAGTTTTATGTGAAAGATATATGACCAAGCACCTAGAATCTATTGACATTAAATATGAGAATATTTTTATCATATGGTATCCAAAAGATGATTGAATTTTGGCAAATGTTTACAGTCACTTTATTACTTAAAATATTCAAAGTCAATATAAAGGTAGAAATACAAGATAAATAATGATTTGTAGAAAAACTTCTGAAGTATAG
This sequence comes from Mandrillus leucophaeus, assembly GCF_000951045.1. Lineage (NCBI taxonomy): Eukaryota > Metazoa > Chordata > Mammalia > Primates > Cercopithecidae > Mandrillus > Mandrillus leucophaeus. The sequence goes on from NW_012109108.1 coordinate 359,837, forward strand.
AATGACTCCAATTTTATTATGCTAATTATCACTATTTACTAGATAATGTGTAAAATTTTGTTAACATGGTAAGTATTATTTTTGACATAGCGTTGTTCCATCTTGGACATATATTTGTTGAAAAGTAGTAGATGGTATTCTACAGAAGCATCTTTATCACTGCAATCATTTCCATGCCTGGATTCCTCAGCATGCTTTTCCATTGTCTGACTCACTCATGGCTAGACTAACACTGGGATTAGCACGTGATGGGTCCATTTGCTTTCTGGTTGCTTTGTCTTCACAATGGTCTATTGTAAAAATCCCCTGGTTAAGTTTATTTTTAGAATTTGTAGAGACAGATTTTGGGCATTACTTTCCATCTCGATGGTATGATCTCATAATTCATGCTATTTAGAAAAACAAAAGGGAGGTTTCAACGTGTTTAAATACATCAGCCATCTAGGAAAGGACATCTGTTGAGGCTTCACTGACTTCTTGTCTCTCCTCTTGAGTGAAAGGTAATATGTTCAAGTACAATCCAATAGAATGTCTTAGCATAAGCTTTTGTTTGCTAAAATCAATTGTAACTCACTTATGAAAATGTATATTATCTATTGATAACTTACTATAAAGAAATAATGACCATTTATTGGGATCTGAAGATGACTTACAGATCTCAATTCCTATGAATTAACACCAGCAGTCATCATGCAAAGTAACTAATGTGGAATATGGCGATGTATGACATCCTCTCTGATGGTGGGACCTCAATGGATTCTTTTTATTTCCTTGCCTAGATGCCTGGTATCTACTTTCTTAATTATTAATTCTACATTTAACTTAAACTAGAATTTCAAATTTTACAAGAAGATACTGATAAATTCTCTCTTGGCAAATGTATTATTATAAAAGTTTATTTTTAAAAATTTACTTTCTTCTTAATAGGAAACTATTTATTACTTTTTTATTGACTTTTTAATTACTTTTTTATTACTTTTATTGACCTTTCCATCATTTAAAACAATTCTGTTATAATGCAAAGCATATACTGTATAAGAGTTAGTCATCTCAATCTTACTAATTTATTTAACTCATTTTCATTCATTTGTGTTATGGCAGAAAAGAAAGAGTTCCAGAAAAATCTGTTCCAGATTTTTATTATTGTATTATTGTGTTACTTGGGAAACACGTTTTTCAAAACCATTAATTATATATTGATTATCTATGTTCATTCATCTATTAATTTATGTGTTAGTAAAAGAAGACCAATTTCTTAGAACTTTTTTTTTATTTTGTGCTTGCAACAGAATTGACAGTCATAAACAACATAAAATTCTCAAGCCTTTTGTTTCATAAAAAGAGTTGTAGTAGGATTTATATATTAGGTAATAGAAAAACTTCAAGAAATATATAATTTTTATAGTTAGTCCTATAGTAGAAGTTTCCATTTAAGTGAGTGAAGCAAAATGAATGAATAAATAATATGGTAAATGCCATAAATCATGGGTTCTGCTTTCCGTGATAGAGATGTAGGTCTCTTTAAGAGTAGGACATTTTATTATAATTAGATGAAAAATGTTATTGTAATGTTCTATCACAAGTGACAGGTAAGAGAGATTAGAAAAAAATATTTAAATTACCTATTAATGAATTACTTTATAGCTGCAATTAACAGCTAAAAATGCCATGTAATTCTAAGTCTTGTGGTAATTGTATTATCCAATGGAAATGCTTTTGTTTACATGTTTGTAATTTAGAAATAAGGAATCTGCTTTTTACATCTGCAAAGTAACTGGATTCACTTGCATATGCATAATTATAAAAACAGAGTCCCAGAGGAGGCTAACTTTGTTGAATGATATTATTTGAAATATTAAATAATCTTCACCAGTTCAACTTCTCAAAGTCGCTACAAACATATTCCCTGTCAATCCTCTTCATTTTATTTTTCTCTAACCAATATGATTAATGTTCTAATTTCAGGGTTACAACATCTGTGCTAATCTCTAATAGAAATCTGGCTCATATTCACTGACTTTATTATAAAGCAAGTCCCCGCTGCCTGTCATTCTACTTTCCAAATATCTCTTTACACTGTACCTTAATTACCATTCTTAATGTCATTATATAAGTCCCCTGTAATGACACAAGAACCTAAGTGATCATCTTTCCTCCAGTTTTGTCCTCCCTACATGCTGGACTGTTTTCTTTTTTTAACATGCTTTCCTCTCCATTTTATTTCTTTATAGGCTCCCAACACCTCCCTTTAGTCATTCCATATTATCCAACTCAAGCTTGCCTTTCTTCGTTACCTTCTTACTCCCATCCTCTTGGTTTGTTTAAGATGTTCATTTGTGTGTTTCATTAGCATATTAATATTTCCAAATCAGAGCACTCACATTTACTTATCAATTCAGGAGACCATGCCTGGGGCTCACACCTGTAATCCAAGCATTTTGAAAGGACAAGGCAGGAAGATTCCTAGAGCCCACGAGTTTCAGAACAGCCTGGGCAACATAGTGAGACTAAAAACATTCTCTACCTAAAAAAGAAAAAATTCACTGGGCATGTTGGCACACAATTGTAGTTCCAGCTACAAGTGGAACTAGGGAGGCTAAGATGGGACGATGGTTTGAGCCCAGGTGGTCCAGGCTTCAGTGGTCTGTGCTCATGCCCCTGCACTCCAGCCTGGAAAACAGAGCATGTCTCCCAGTGCTTTGAAGCATAGTGTCATCAATAGAAGTTTGATGAATGAATGCAAGAAATAATATGATTACTGATTTTTCATGTATGATTTTATAGGACTCAGCTAACTACGAAGTTTCTTGTCTTTGCTTTAATCTTGGCTCTCATGGTTTCCATGACTGTAAGTATATCTGGAAATTTTAAAGAATACATTCATTCTCAGTACTAATCCCAAGTGTCTCTTATTCCTTGTGTTCTGCATATACTCATGTTGACCTCAAAACAGCTCTATAGGCCGGGCACGGTGGCTCAAGCCTGTAATCCCAGCACTCTAGGAGGCCGAGATAGGCGGATCACGAGGTCAGGAGAGCGAGACCATTCTGGCCTACACAGTGAAACCCCGTCTCTACTAAAAAATACAAAAAACTAACCGGGCGAGGTGGCGGGCGCCTGTAGTCCCAGCTCCTCGGGAGGCTGAGGCACGAGAATGGCGTAAACCCGGGAGGCGGAGCTTGCAGTGAGCTGAGATCGGGTCACTGCACTCCAACCTGGGCAACAGAGCGAGAGACTCCGTCTCAAAAAACAAACAAACAAACAAACAAAACAACAACAACAACAACAAAAAACAGCTCTATAAGCTTTAATATTTCCATATAAAGAGTTTCTTTGAATTAACTTATATAAGTTCTTTAAGGACTTGGAATAGATATTCATTACATACCTGCAAACACTCAAGCACAATTACTTTAATGTAAAAGTAAAAGAAAATTTAGCAAGCTTTTTAAATATGTGGGATTGAGAACTGTGAAAGTATCTCTAAATAGGAAAAGCTCTAGGCCATCTGAAGTTAGAGATCTGAGGAAAGAACAAGGTGCACTTAAATGGAACCCAAGTATTACAGGGTGTCAAAATATGAATTTTCAAGTCATTTCTTGCACAACCTAATTGTCAAAGTTAGCATAGAATTGTTTAATTCTTCTTAAAATAAAGCTGCTATTTTCAACCATAAAACAAATCTCTGTTATTTATTAAGTGTCATGGGTTCCCAGATCGTACTGCCATTTACTACTGTGTATTAGTAGGAAAAGCACTTGACCTCTCTGGAACTCTTTCTGCTTCTCTACTTCCACGTTCTCTTCCTCCTCCTCCTCCTCTTTCTATGAAGTTAATAGAAAATTGGTCACACAAGAATAATAATACTCCAAACTATCCACTAAATTCTAATGAATATTTTGAAAACTGAATTGGTTATGATATCACAGTTTATCACATTATTTTATTATAAAAGGATAGAAGTGGAAAAATAAACATATAAGAAGAACAGAGAAAAGTATAATGCTTATCTCTATTAGCAAATAAAATATTTGTATGTTGGTAGCTTTTGAGCTACATAGAACATATTCATATAAAAAACAATCCAGTGTTTCATTTGTCAGTTTCCACTCTCTTATTCATCAGTGATAGACTTTTCCTGCCTTACATAAAAAAGACATATCAACCAAAATGAGTTAATATTTGAATATAGCACAATAATTATAGAGTTTACCCTTCACTCATTTTAAAGATGTCATAAAGCTAAAATAACTAATTTAGTGTGTCATCAACCAAAGAATGCCTCCATTCTATTTAATCATAATTGTGGCTAAGTCGATATTTATACTTACTCTTGAATTATAAAATTAAAATATTAATTATTTTCTCATTTTCTTTTTTTTCCAAGAGAGCTGATTCACATAAAGGGGTAAGACTTTTCATTTACTGGAAAACTTGATAACTGATCCTATATTCAATTTTTAATCTTTTCTTTTCATTTCACAGAAACATCATGGGCACAGAAGAAAATTCCATGTAAGTGTTCTTCCGATAATGTGCACTCTGAATAAGTTTTCTTCTCTATATATTCTTCTAGAAGAATCAATAGTTGTCTCTCAAATATATGTAAATCATTAATTGCTAAAGTGCACATTGATTTCATTTATTTATGATGCAAAGGCAAAAAGTCACAAATATCTTGTGTCCTAACAGTATTTCAATGGAAACTCAGTTCCACCTGAAATAAGTCAATTATTCTCTGAGAACTTATCTTTGTCCTGTAAATAATCACACTGACCTAAAGAATAGTTGAAATCCTAATTCTATTAAGTATAATATATGCTTAATGAAGCATAGAGGCTACTCATGTAATATGGTAAGTTTCTACCTTCTTAATTTTTGAGGATGATACAGTCTTTAAATTAAACTGTGCTAAATTAGACAGAAAGTTGTATTTCTCTAACATTTTTCTCACTGTATGTATATAAAGTCTCATATTATTTTGACCTATAATATCAATATGAATCTGGGTTCAAAAGTGCTCCTTACTGACACAGTAAGTATGCACGTTAAAAATGCACCAAGTAAAAAGATGCATAAAAAGGGATGAGGACTGTTTGTGTTAACAGCACTGGGTATGAAAGAATGTAGGCATTGTAAAACAAAGTAAGATCACTAAAAGAATGAGATTAAGAAGCACCACTTAAGTTGGAAACAGTAACTTAATCCTTTCCATAATACTCAATAGTTAGCAAAATAGTAGCTCGGAGGTGATATTTTAAAGAAGATTTAAACCCTGGTTAGAGAGGTTACCTATAATCAGTGTTTCCACCTGTACTACTGTCACAAAAATATCAACAAACAGTAAATACTTCATCATTTTTACCTACTTTTAAACATTTTTCTGACAAAAAAGAAAAATGTAAAAGTTTGAAAATATTTATGTAGATAAAATAAAAGGTCTTAACAACTTTAACAATCTAAGCTTTAATGACAGTTTTTGAGAAACACTTGTACTGTCATTGTCTCTATCTCCTTTTGTGTGTATACAGGAAAAGCATCATTCACATTGAGAATTTCCATCATATGGAGGCTACAGATCAAATTATCTGTATTACAATTGATATCCTCAGTAATCTTGGGGCATGATTATAAAGGTAAGCTGACTCTAGTTACTTTGCTTTCTAGAAGTATCAACACTGACCGTTAAAACAAGAAAAAAACAAAAAAAAAAAAGCCATTAAGCCTACAACCATTCCAGTTTAAGAAATGTAGCATGGGTTAGCTCCTTCAAGTGTATTGATTTATATAAATGCTTCTGAAGCTGTAGATGTGTGGTGTTATTTCTGAGGTCTCTGTTCTGTTCCATTGGTCTATATGTCTGCTTTGGTACCAGTACCATGCTGTTTTGGTAACTGTAGCCTTGTAGTATAGTTTGAAGTCAGGTAGCGTGATGGCTTGAGCTTTGTTCTTTTGCTTACCATTGTCTTGGGTATATGAGCTCTTCTTTGGATCTATATGAAATTTAAAGTAGTTATTTCTAATTCTGTGAAAAATGTCAATGGTCATTTGATGGGAATAGCATTGAATCTATAAATTACTTTGGTCAGTATGGCTGTTTTCATGATAATGATTCTTCTTATCCATGAGAATGGAATGTTTTTCCATTTGTTTGTGTCCTTTCTTATTTCCTTGAGCAGCGGTTTGTAGTTCTCCTTAAAGAGGTCCTTCACATCCTTTATTACCTGTGTTTCTAGGTATTTTATTCTCTTGGTAGCAATTGTGAATGGGAGTTCATTCATGATTTGGGTCTCTGCTTGCCATCTGATATTCAACAAACCTGACAAAAACAAGTAATCAGGAAAGGATCTCCTATTCAATAAATGATGCTGAGAAAACTGTGGACCCCTTTCTTACACCTTATACAAAAATTAACTCAAGATGGATTAAAGACTTAAATGTAATACTCCAAACCATAAAAACCTGAGAAGAAAACTTAGGTGATACCATCCAGGACATAGGCATTGGCAAAGACTTCACGTAAAAAATGCCAAAAGCAATTGCAACAAACGCCAAAATTGACAAATGGGATCTAATTAAGCTAAAGAGCTTCTGCACAACAAAAGAAACTATCATCAGAGTGAAAAGGCAACCTAGAGAATGGGAGAAAATTTTTGCAATCCACTCATCTGTCAAGCTCTAATATTCAGAATCTACGAGGAACTTAAGTAAATTTACAAGACAAAAACAAACAACCCCATCTAACAGTGGGCGAAGGACCTGAACAGACAGTTCTCAGAAGAAGACATTCATGTGGTCAACAAACATGAAAAAAAGCTTATCATCACTGATGACTAGAGAAATGCAAATCAAAACCACAATGAGATACCATCTCTCACCAGTCAGAATAGTAATTATTAAAAAGTCAAGAAGCAATAGATGCAGATGAGGCTATGGAGAGACAAGAACATTTTTACACTGTGTGTGAGAATGTAAATTAGTTCAACCTTTGTGGAAGACAGTACAGTGATTCCTCAAGGATCTAGAACTAGAAATACCATTTGATGCAGCAATCCCATGAGTGGGTATATACCCAAAGGTACATAAATCATTCTACTATAAAGACATATGCCTACATATCTTTATTGCAGCACTATTTACATTAGCAAATACATGGAACCAACCCAAATGACCATTAATGATAGACTGGATAAAGAAAATGTGGTACATATACACCATGGAATACTATGCAGCCATACAAAGGAATGAGATCCTGTCCTTTGCAGGGACATGGATGAAACTGGAAGCCATTATTCTCAGCAAGCTCACACAGGAACAGAAATGAAATAGCACATGGTCTCACTCATAAGTGCGAGCTGAACAGTGAGAACACATGGAGACAGAGAGGGGACAACACAAACCAGGGATGGAGGGTAGGGGGTAAGGTAAGGTAACTTAAAGGACTGATCAACAGGTGCAGCAAACCACCATGGCACACATATACATATGTAACAAACCTGCATGTTCTGCACATGTATTCTAGAACTTAAAGTAAAATAAAAAATAAAATGAAATAAAATAAAAATGCCTCTGAGGGAAAGCTTCTGTTTACTAGTGTTAATACGCTGAGTTCTGGGTAGGGGAACCCCTAACATTTGTATCCTGACCCTGACAACTAGTTTCATGACCTTGAGATATTCCTAGTCTTCTCCAAACCTCAGTTTTCTAACCGACAAATACATATTATAATAATACTTAAGTTTTTATAGAATTGGAAAGACTACTGAGAGATATTACATAGAAACCTTTGATCTGGAAGGTGTATGGTTGTGACCATGGGCTTCTCTGCCACTAACTCTGTATGTGGATGTTATTTGAAGTTTTCTGTCCTAAACTGTAATCTTTGGAGAAGCTGCACAAGCACCATCTGGGAACTCGTAAAAAATTTGCGTTGTGTGCCTAAGTAACTCTAATGAGCAATTGCTATGGGAATTACTAATCTAACATCAACAAGGAGATGGGAATTTAGAAGGAAATAGGAACTGGTAATGATTTCCTTTTTATAAAGTCAGTTTTCTTTATTTATATTCACAGCATAAATTGTTTCAAAATCTATAAGATACTAAAGATTACACTTCAAAATAAAGCAATATTTTGGGGATAAAAGAATACTATTCTACAATTCAAAGTTGAAATAGTTCAAAAGATTTCAAATATTTTTTAATGTTTTGGGACATTTTATTCTTATTGAATTCCTGCTCTGTGTGATATTAGAAAAAGCCTGATCTTGATCCTCCAGACGTTAGATAATTGCTGATGACATTTAATCAGGGGAGGATATAGTTAAAATATCATTTGGGGGAGATAGATGAAATGTGTAGTCTATATTTAAGTGGGAGAATAAAATAAGATGATTATGGAAAACCTTAAGAAAAATTTAAATTTAAGTTGCAGATGCTCAATGATAATTTTTACTTATTCCAATACCCACTTCATGAGCATTTAATTGTCTACTCTATCTCAAATATTATTTTGGTCCCTGCATTATAGTAAATAAAACTATCTATAAATACATACTTTCTGCCAGGAAGAGTATAAATGTGTTTACAGGAGTATCAGTTTGGAAGATAAAGTGTTATTTTCTTTTTCTTCACAGGTTTGACTGGCAAATTCGCATTTTACTGGTTTATTCTCATTCCTCATACTGCATCACACTACTGTTGCTTTTTGAAGAATTATCATAAGGCAATGCAGAATAAAAGAAAGATCATGATTTACTGAATTCTGTGTTTCATGATACTTACCTTCCTAATTATCATTTGATTAGATACTTGCAATTTAAACTGTTAAGCCATTTTCACTGCTGTTTCTGAGTAATAGAAATTCATTCCTCTCCAAAAGCAACAAATTTCAAGCACGTTATTAGGTGTATGCTCTTTATTTCTCTTGTTTATATTTATATATATAAAGATTTATTTCTTCACTTCATTTTCCCAGTTTGAGTAGCACTGACTGTGGTACTTTATACCATAGCTCTTTTGAAATGATTATTTTTAATTTAGCATGTTATATTCATTTTATCTTACAACCATATGGTCCTCAATCACATCCAGATTACTAGACCTACTGATGCGAACATTTGATTTGTCTCTGGTATCCTTTGTCACAGCACATTTCTTAGCCTTGCACATTCCCACATTTCTTATCT
>NW_012109108.1:369073-371064 GCF_000951045.1 Mandrillus leucophaeus
TTCCTAATTATCATTTGATTAGATACTTGCAATTTAAACTGTTAAGCCATTTTCACTGCTGTTTCTGAGTAATAGAAATTCATTCCTCTCCAAAAGCAACAAATTTCAAGCACGTTATTATGTGTACGCTCTTTATCTCTCTTTTTTATATTTATATATATAAAGATTTATTTCTTCACTTCATTTTCCCAGTTTGAGTAGCACTGACTGTGGTACTTTATACCATAGCTCTTTTGAATTGATTATTTTTAATTTAGCATGTTATATTCATTTTATCTTACAACCATATGGTCCTCAATCACATCCAGATTACTAGACCTACTGATGCGAACATTTGATTTGTCTCTGGTATCCTTTGTCACAGCACATTTCTTAGCCTTGCACATTCCCACATTTCTTATCTCAGGCCCTACAGTCCAGAAGATAACCCCTATGTGACTCCACAGCAGTAGGCAGGCACTCAGAACACAAACCATCTCTATCAGTTTGTCAGTATAGCCATTGAACAAACATTTATTGAATGATACCAGCTGTCAGATACTGTTCTAGATGCTGCAGTCACAGAAAAAGAGACAGAGCCCTTTTGTCAGAGCTTTTACATTGCAGTTGGGAGATGCAGACAAAAAGTAAACAAATAACACATGACTTAGGTAATAATAAGTGTGCTAAAGAAGTATAAAGCAGGACTAGGATATAGAGGCAGTCTCAAGTAGGATAGTCAAAAATAACCTCTCTGGTATAGGTGACCTTTTAGAAAAGATACAATTTAAAAATGGGAGTGAGCATGAAGAAAGACATTTTCAAGCAGAAGAAATAACAAGTACAAATCCATTGTGAATTTTTGATTACATATGAGTTGTAGAATAGCTTTTCCACTCTTGTGTAAAAGGATGATAAAGTCATAGGAGTGGCATTGAATCTGAACATTGTTTTGGACAGTGTAGCCATTTTAGTGATATTGATTCTTCTAGTCCATGAGCATGGAATGTTTTCCATTTGTTTGTGTCTTCTGTGATTTCTTTCAACAATGTTTTGTAGTTCTCCCTGTAGAAAGCTTTCATCTCCTTGGTTAGATGTATTTATAGGTTTTTATTTTTTTGTGCATGTGGCTATTGTAAATGAGATTGTGTTCTTGATTTGGCACCTTGCATATTATTCATGAATAGAGATGCTACTGATCTGTATCCATTAATTTTGTATCATGAAACTGTACTGAAGTGGTTTATCAGTTCCAGGAGTCTTTTGGTGGAGCCTTTAGGGTTTTATAGGTATTGAATCAAATTCTCATGAAGAGAGAGAATTTGACTTCCACTTTTTCTGTTTTGTATTACTGTAACTTGTTGATAGCTCTTTCTATTTCTTTCAACATTATGTTGAATAGGAGTGGTGTGATTGGACATCCTTGTCTTGCTCCAGTACTCAAGGTGAATGCTTCTAGTTTTTGCCCATTCAGTATGATGGTGGCTGTGGGTTTGTCACAGCCAGTTCTTCTTATTTCAAGATATGTTCCTTCGATGTCTAGTTCTTTAAAGGTTTTTATCATGAAGGAACATTGAGTTTTATCAAAAGCTCTTTCTGCATCTGTTAAGATTACATGGTTTTTGCTTTTAATTCTGTTGATGTGACAAATCACATTTATTGATTTGTATATGGTGAACCAATCTTGCATCTCTGGAATGAAGCCTGCTTGACCATGGTGAATTAACTTTTCGATGTGCTGTTGGTGTTGGTTTGCTAGTATTTTGGTGAGGATTTTGCACCTATGTGCATCAAGTATATTGGCCTGCAGTTTTCATGTGTGTGTGTGTGTGTGTGTGTATCTTTGCCAGGTTTTGGTATTCCAGTGATTCTGGCTTAACAGATGAGTTAGGGAGGAATCTCTTCTCCTCAATTTTTTGGAAAAGCTTTAGTATAATTGGTACCAGCTCTCAGTATGTCTGGTAGAATTAAGCTGTGAATCCACGTGATCCGGGGCTTTTTTTTTTTTTTTT
>NW_012109108.1:376390-378930 GCF_000951045.1 Mandrillus leucophaeus
TTTAAATTTCTGGAGAGAATTTTGATATTAAATTTACCAAAGTAATCCTACCAAAGATTACCAAAGTCATGTGAAATAAAAGGTATCTGAGTTAGCCTCTATTAGCCTGATAAGCACTGACTTTTCTTTAAGCCAGTAGATTAGAGCTTTTTCAAATAATTTGGTAGTGAAATATCACTTCCATGTGACACATAGAAATATATAAATGTAATAGACATATAAAGGCCAGTCCAAAAGATTCTTCATGTGGCTGTTTTGAAAAAATTCTCCTACTTTAGATTATTAATAAAGAAACGTTACAGGAGCCAACAAAAGGTGAAAGAGAGTTGTCTACCATCTTAGGCCTTTTCAAAAGAGAGAAAGCACCAAACTTCTGGGATATCCATCTCAAGAATGGCAAAAAGAAACGTTTCTTGAACAACCAGTCATATTATTTTAGAAGAAAAAATTCACAATATAAGATCATTTCTCATATAAAATTAAATTTCTATTAACCTTTTCCTTCTTACCAAAAGTGCCTTTTTATATCTACAACTTTCCTTACATTTCTCTTATTTTATAGTTCCTTTTACTTCATTTTATATACCTCTAAATAACCTTTGAATTAGACAAAAAGTGTTTACCTCTTAACTAAAAAACACCTTTTAAAATGTTTTTCTGTATTTTTAAAATTGGAAATTACCCAGACATTTAACTAATATATATTATGTAATATAACCTTAGATTCTAAATTATATGACAAGTTTAGTATAGTGGATTGACCTGTCCTGATAGTGGGTGGGGCTCCATAGTGTTTCACCACTGAGTCATTTCCGCCTTCTTACATGCCTTGGTTTCTCTCCTCAGAGGTCTCCTACCAACAAGAAGGCTCAAAACATGGAGTGACCAACTCCCATATACATTTCCTTAATTAGTCTTTTTAAACTAAAGTTGTTGGGGGTTCCCTGTAGGGCTGCTGCACATCACAGGAGGTCAACCCCCCAGACACTCTCACTTGGCTTCTGGTCACCCAGGTGCACCTTTTGGCTGGGAGGAGCAAAATGCCCTTTCTCTTTGGAATTGAGAAAACTCAGCCTCTCATCCGGGAAAACAACCGTTCAGTTCCCCACACGAATTTGCAGACAAGACAACTGTGCTCATTTGGGAGAAAAAGCAATGGAGAAGACCCTTTAGAATGTACCTCTCTGAACTAGAAACCAAACAGGCTGCCCAAAAGGGGGGTCATTCTCCTTGTCTTTAAAAAAAGGCAATGGAAAAGATCCTTTAGCATGCACCTCTCTAAGAGAATCTCTTGAACCAGGAGGCGGAGGTTGCCGTGAGCCAAGATGGCGCCATTGCATTCCAGCCTGGGCAAAAAGAGTGAAACTCCGCCTCAAAAAAAAAAAAAAAAAGGAAAGAAACGAAAAGAAAAAAAAAATGCACCTTTCAGATAGAATTAGGATCCGAAACAACTTCCTAGGAGGAAAAAAATGAAGCTCAGAATAAATCAAGGACCCTCAACCAAAGGGACTTTCAGGGCTCAGGAGGACTTGCCAGTTTCACTAGAGGAGAAGCTCAGAGTCAGGGAGGCTTTCAATGGACCCCTACTTGTACCCTGGCTCCAAGTTTGGGCCACTCCTTCAGGGTCCTGAGTCTTCTCTGAGGCCCCACATGTTCAGGCAATAAATTATTGTTTACAAAAAGAATCAAACTCTGTAAAATATTTGAAGAGATTTATTCTGAGTCAAAAATGAGTGACCAATGGCCTTTGACACAGACCATAGGAGACCCCGAGAACGTGTACCCAAGGGGGTCAGGGTACAGCTTAGTTTTATACCTTCTAGAGAGACATGAGACATTAATCAAATACATGGAAGATATGTTACACATTTGTTTTGTCCAGAAAGGTGGGACAACTGGAAGCAGGGGCTTCCAAGTCATAGATAGATTCAACAATTGTCTGATTGCCAGTTGAGTCAAAGAGTTAGGTTATTGTCTAAAGACTTAGGAAAGACTGGGTTAAGATAAGGGGATGTGGAGACCAAGGTTCTATCATGCAGGTGAAGCTTCCATGTAGCAGGCTTTGGAGAAAACAGATTGTAAATGTTTCATATCAGACTTAAAGAGTCTATTCTATCAGTAATTCCAAAAGGGAGGAGGGTATAATGAGGCATGTTTAACCCTCCGCTTCCCATTATGGCCTGAGCTACTTTTTCAGGTTAGCTTTGGAATGTTCTTGCTGAGAGAAGGAGTCCATTCAGATGGTCAGAGGCCTTACAATTTTAGTTTTGGTTTACACCTGTAGGTATTAACACACTCAAGGTTGTTTTACAGTTCATTGAAGTCCTGTGTTGTGTTCTTAGTTTTTCTCTATTATTTTTGACATTTTTATTCCTATATTTTCAATTTTCTTCCTTACAATTTTAGTTTTGGTTTCTATCTGTAGGTGTTAACACACTCAAGGTTGTTTTACAGTTCTTTGAAATCCTGTGTTGTGTTTTTAGTTTTTCTCTATAATTTTGGATAGCTTTATTCCTATATTTTCAATTTTCTTAACTTTT
>NW_012109108.1:381515-382664 GCF_000951045.1 Mandrillus leucophaeus
TTTTTTGACAGGGAGACAGGGTTTCACCATGTTGGCCAGGTTGGTCTCAAATTCCTGACCTCAGGTGATCTGCCTACCTCGGCCTCCCAAAGTGTTGGGATTACAGACATGAGCCACTGTGCCCAGCCATATTCTGATGTTTTATTAAGAATCTGTTAGACTCAGATTCTTAATAAGGGACAGCAAAGTCCTTCATGATAAGATTTCTCAAACGGTTATATGATTCTACAGGAGTAATGTCACCTTGAGTGCCCATGTAAAACAAACCCTCTTAATCGCAGCATTTACCATAACTGGATATTCAGTGGGTGAATATGCCAGCTATCATAAAGCCAGTCCCACATGGCTTGCATATGAAGCATATCAGCTCCTTCATCTGGGTGTTGCACTTGGCATTTTATAGGGAGAGTTGGGCAGTCCCCTTCTCAGGAAAAACAGATCTTACGATGGCATTTATCCAGTCCACTAGACTGGTCATTCTTTCTGGAATTAACTCCTATGCATTTGGATCACATATACTTATCAACAATTCTTTAATAGTGAGCTGTGGAGTCTGCATTAACCCAAACATACTTTTTCTTTCTGTAGCATTTAAAATTAAGGATACCGCCCTTAAAGTAGTTATTTTTACAATCCATTATCATAAAGATTTCTCATGAAGGAGATGTTACCAATTTACAAAATGCAACAATTATTTTATATTATACCCTCTGGATTTTTGTATTTACTTGATTTTGCCTTTCCCCCACATTGACTATCCTTTTGGTAACCACAGGTCTCAGAGGTAACTTTTTCTTGCCCTGAGTTAATAGTTTTCTTTTGGATAGCGTTGAGGTTAGTGGCCTGAGCTGAGACATTCCCACATCTGAGCTTAGTCTAGCCTGAAGACCCAACCCAGCACTCTTTTACTTTCATTTTAGCTATTTATAGATGACAATAAGCAACTAAGCAACTAATTGAATACTTTGCGTTTTTCTTATTAGTTTGAGTTTCCTCATGCATTGGGTGAACTAATTCCCTGAGAGTATGGGTATGATCCATCTCTAAATTCCACTGGTAACTTTTATCTTTAGTAACTGAATGCAGCCCAGTTGCAGCTCCTGAAGATGGGCAACCACATGGCCACCCAAGAGTCAAGGTTTCCCTTTC
>NW_012109108.1:385284-386841 GCF_000951045.1 Mandrillus leucophaeus
TCTTTATTATCTGGTATGCTGTTAATTGTGTACTTTTTATCTCAGATATTGTATTTTTAAATATACTCGTGCTTACCTCTATTTTAACATATAGAATATAGTTACAACACATATTTATATTCTTGTTTACTAATTCTATCATTTGTATCACTTCTAGGAGTATTTATATTGATTGATTTTTTTTTCTTCATTGCAAGTCATGTTTTCTTTCTTTGTTACATGCCTGGTAATTCTTTATTGGCTGACAGACCTTGTGATTACTTTGTTTGAGCCCTGAATTATTTTATTCCTTTAAATATCATTGAGCTATGTTCTAGGTCATAGTAAAGCTGCTTTTAAACAATTTTCACTTTAGATACTTACTTTAAAGCTTTACTAGGAAATGCAGAGCAGAGAATTCTTTCATTGATAGGTAAAAACACATTACTCAAGCAATACCTTTCTAAGTATTCTAACCGTGCCATCTATATTTCCACTCTGGCTGATGGTAACATGGTCTATTCCCAGTCCTGGTTGGTGCTCCAGGCATTATACCATCTGCTTCTTTCTGATGTTCTTTCCCCAGACTCATAGAGTTTTCTTGCATTCATTACTGCTAATCAAAATTCAGCAGATAATTGAAGACAACCCTCTAGATCTCCAGAATTCCTTCCCTGTGCAGTTCTTTCGTATATTTGAAACCTTCTCCTCTTTAGTATTAGGTGTTAATTTTAGAGGCTTCCATCCACCAATCTCAGCTATATCTCTTCAACTCAAGGGAATTGCTTAATCTCTTTAAACGCTTCCTTTCTCTGCTGCAGTTTGTACATTTGTTCCTCATCATAAGGTGAGATAATTATAGGGTTCATCTCACTCTTTTCCCGTCTCTCAGGAATCACCATACTGCATTTCTTATTCTATAATACAGGAAAATTACTGTATCATATATTGTGTTATTTGTCTAGTTACTGAAAACAGGAGTTAAGTCCCTGATATGCAATTCCGGGTAAAAGCTGAATTCCAGAGTAAAAGTGTTCTTAGGTTTTCACAAGGCCCTAAAAGTCCTGCATTATTTGGCCCCTTTTTTCCTCCAATCTCAGGTTCACAAGATTTACTTAACTCCAGCCACACTGTTCTACTTGTTATTTTTAAACATGCCATGCATTATCCTATTTTAAGGCCTGCACTAGGTTGCTCTTCTCACAGCATTCTTCCTGGTTTATCCACTTATTTCTTTACATTTTTACTCTTTTGCTCAGGAAGGTTTTCCTGGCTATGCTATCTAATATTGAAAACCCTGTCCCTACCGAAACTTCTTATTTCTTTTTTCAATTCCGTTTTTCCCTTAGTATTTATCACTATCGAACCAACCATAGATTACTTAAGTATCATGTTTATTGGTCTCCCTTTCAGTTAAACTATAAAGTCCATAAAGCCTGGAACTTTTCTTTTGTTCATGGCTCTATTTTATGTGTTCAAAAGAGTTCATGGCACATAGTAGGTTCTCAGTAATTCTTTTTAAGTCAAATATAGTTAAATATTAGCACCTATCCACATATAATTTTTATATTTTATTTT
>NW_012109108.1:387676-393890 GCF_000951045.1 Mandrillus leucophaeus
TATGTATACTTGTGCCATGTTGGTGTGCTGCACCTATGAACTCGTCAGCACCCATCAACTCGTCATTTACATCAGGTATAACTCCCAGTGCAATCCCTCCCCCCTCCCCGCTCCCCATGATAGGCCCCGGTGTGTGATGTTCCCCTTCCCAAGTCATAATACAATTAATATGTAGACACTGAAAATTGCTTATTATGACTCAGTCTTATAAGTACTAAGGCTATGTTCTGAAGTCATGACCAAGATAATTAGTTTGTATATGGCCCCTGAACCACTTTCTCCATCTGGAAATGAGAGGCAAAAATTCTGACATTACATAGTTATTCTGAAGATTACAGATAATAGTAAAATGTCTAGCACAATATTTGCCATAGTTGTTGCTTAGTAGTTACAGCTATTTTTAATTTCCTTTCCCAAAATATTAAGAATATGTCTAATTAAGAACTAACAGTTTTCCATGTTTTAATTCTTTCATCTATGTAAAACACTATTTAGAAGTAAAATTGATAGAAAAACAGCCATATAAAATATATTATTTCGATATTTGATATAAAGATAATGAAATATGCCTTACAATTGTGAACAAAGCTTCGCCTATAAGAAATATGCTCTATACGTATTTATTATTTGCATCTTAGAAGAATAAATATTTCATCAACTATATGGTATTATTATTAATGATTATTTCATCAACTGTATGGTATTATTCACTTCAAAGGTGAGATTTTTTTACTATATAATTGAGAAATTATTCAAAAACTATTCAATAAAAACATGAAGATATAATTTAATGCCTGTATAAATACACTCTCTGTATTCACAAAGGTGTGGATCATAAGCACGTTTTGTTATCATTGGGTAAGCTTTAAATTATCCTTTAAAAATAAATTGTAAATATGTACTCTATAAAGAGTTACATATATCAAAAATACTTTAGAACAACTTTAATATTTACTTATTCATTTAAACATAAGGAAGAGAAATTGACTTACGGGTATTCAGAAAACCTTGTGGATTTGTTTATATCAATAGTATGAGACATCAATCTAGCTGGAAGGGAGCTTAGAGATCGCATAGTCAACTCACATTTATTAAATGCATTAAATAAGGTACGGTGATGTTCAGTGGCTTACTGAAGCTTTAGTGGCCGGTCCAGGGTTAAACTGGGACCTGCCAGATTCCTTATTCCCAATCCAGTGTTAATTCCACCTGCTATTTCCTACTGGGGAGTCAGGCTGCATGTTGACTCCCTGAAATCTGATTTTAAAAGGAGTTCCTGGTTTTGTTTTTTTTTTTTTTTTCTGATAATCATTCTTCACAAAATGCCTATCATTGGAGATTAACCCCAAGAACCAATGATATTTGAATGAATCTTCCACATTTTACCAAACATGCCTTTAAATTAGTCCTGTTGAAAAAAAAAGTCTCTTTCAAAATAAACTATTATATTCATATTTATATTTGTGAGCTTCTCAAAAGCAAATGCTTTCAGTCTTTATGATCTTTTCTCAATCATGTGGTATAAAAATAATCATAGGTAAATAAATAAAAGAATGTATAAGTTTTGGAATTATAAATTATGTGATTAATTTTCAATACATGTTTTTGCAGGACCAAACAACTATGAAGTTCTTCATCTTTACCTGCCTTTTGGCTGTTGCTCTGGCACAGCATGTAAGCATACTAGAACATATAGTGATATCCATTCTTATTTAAATATATAAGAAGAATGAACTTTTTACTATATGCAGAAGATTCAGTCATTAACAGTAATAAACAGAGACTAAATATGTGACCTTTTAATCCATGATCAATGGCATTATTGACTCTACCTTAAACAGAGTGTTCAGGCAAATAATCTTTCTACAAAGTGACTTCACTATAGTATTGGATAGGCTATACGTACAGGAAAAAAAGCAGGAATTTTCCTCTATAATATGTTGAAAATTCCTGGAGGGATTATTTCCACTCTGCAGCACATTTCTAGAAGTGTAAGAAAGCCTCACTACTATAATTGGGGATTCCAAAGGTAGCTGCAATGAAGTAACAGAATTTCAACACTCTTGATAAAAGTAATTAAGAAGCCATGATGATAAAATATACATAAGGACATGTTACAGAGGATGGAGGAGGTAGCTCTAGACTTTCAGTGGAAACTTTGTAAATTATTTGCCAAATAACCCAGTGAGGATATAATAATGATATTCATATCACAAAACTGTAAGTATGTAACAGACAATACATATAAAAGTGCTTTGCATACATGGATATAGATACATATATATACATACATATATACACTTTGTACTACCTGTAATTTTAATCTTTTAATATTATTAGCACCCTCATTCTCAGGAAAAAAATACTCACATGCCCATCTCATTCCCGCTCCCACATGTCACTCTTCCCATAAAGTCACCATTTACTTTTACAGAGCTCAGTGTACTCTTTTATAATACACATCCCCATATGTAAGAGATATATACACGCAGGCATTTGTGCCTTCTTAAATGTGTAGCCAACTGAGTAAATCTAAAGTGAGAATTTCATTTTAAATATGAACAAGTTGGTTTAAAAAGGGAAAAAGAAAACACAATGCTTTAATAATCAATAATATGCAGGATCAATAATTTCTTCTATCTTATGCTCTACTGGCGGTTACCAGATGTAACCACTCTCTTTCCTCCACTTTTAAAAATTAGATAGTTGGCCTCAATTGTTCCATTTAATAGACAAAGATACTCAGCTAAAAATCAAGGGACATTTGTTTCAGAGCTTTCCGGGGAAATTCAGAGTAATGTTTTCATTGTTTATTGACAATGTTAGAAACAGAGATAATTTGTTAAAGGAGGCCTCATTTCATTAAATTTCCAAGAAGCAGTGTTATAATATTTTATTACCATTAAACAGTAGAGACAAAGATTCACATTGGTATTTTAAATTAAATTTGTGTTTGTTTTTTGTGACTTATATAGGAGATAAGGCACTCCTCCTCTTCCAGGGAGACAAGGCACATTATTATGAAAACAATTCCTGCCACATAATAGCATAAATGTCCTGGTTAGTTTCATTTTTGTGATCAGTAACAGCAGAGTTATAGAATTATGGAAAATTTGAAGTGTAATTTTTGCTTGAACGTACGGGGAGAATAAACCAAAATGCATGCATCCAAATGTAACAAGATTAGATTTGTGCACTTTTCCACTTGATTCTCTGGTAATTATCCAGTAATGGTGATATTAGTACAGAAGTAACGGTGAGCACTCAAAATCTTGTGAACATACTGACAGGTGTCCATTACATAATATTAGGGAGAAAGGGGCTCAGGCACACCTACATCTATATTAAGTGCTCATTTCTAAATGTCTTCTTGCTCATGGCTGCATACAAGATGTCCAAACCTCTTTAAGGTTGGCCAAATAATTGCCCTGTTATGCTACTATATATTTCATTTAGAAATCAAAGAGAGAAAAAACAAAGGAAAGAAAACCGTACAACAGACAAATAAAATTATTCCTTTGCTGCTTGCTGTTAGCATTTGTAAAAATATTATATCCAGCTTATCCCACAAGTATATTAAGAGTTCAAATTAAATTATTTAACTAGAATATAATAATAAGTAAATTATCTGAAGAGAGTAAAATTTTTGGTCAAATTCACTCTGTAATTCAGGAAAAGACCAAGTATTTTATCTTGAGCTACTGTATAATGGGTAAAGATTGATACTAATTTGGGTAGTATGAATAAAATATTTCAAAAATAAGTAATCAAATATATTAATTTATTTTTCGAAGGAATCTGCCAGCATCTACTAAGAAGTAAGTCATAACTCCTTACATTAAATATTTTAAAATAATTCGTCATTTTTATATAGCTATAAAATGAATATTATTTATTTTTTTCAGAAGTTTAAGCCAAACAATAATATGGTCTGCCAAATCAGTCAGGTGATATTCATTTGTTAATGTTGTGTTTGATTAACGAGGTGTATTTTTATCAATTGTAAATTATTTTCCGTGTGACTATTATTTTTTCATCTCCAAGTGTAAAGTGAGTGATGTTTTTATTGTCTTAACTGCTATGAAATTATGTGAAAGGATCACATGAAAACGTATTTGTGGCCCATTTGTGAACCAACTTTTCAAAGTGTCATCTCTTTGAATGGAGTTATTTATGATCAATCATCTACTCTTCACCTCACTAATTCTTGACTTTTTGGATGACCATTTAATGTATTTTTTAAGGATCATTTTATGCTAAAAAATCTATATAAGAATTATGGAAAATTAGGTCTCTCTTGAATCAGGATTTGAATCAATTCCAATTTTGTTTTTGGAAGGACATTTGCTCCAAATTCTAGCAAGTATAAGACCTTGATTTCAAATCTAATCTTTAGTAAAGTTGAAATTAGCATACATTAAAAGTATACTTGTTGTAAGAGAAATTTGAAAAATAGGACAAAAGCATGCACTTGTCCTAATTCAATGAATAATTCGATTGAAGCATATTAATTTGTGCAAGAATCAAGGAATCCACTAAACACTTCCAGAGTTATTTCCAACAAAGAATAGAGACCCAGTAATTTTGTGATTTTTAATTCCTTCAGTTAATTTTTAATATTTATCTCAAAATTTTCTCTTTTAAAATTAAATACATTTATTTTTAATGAAAACTTTTATAATCTCTCTGCAAATCACAGGTTTAAGTCCTAATTATGTATTTCAAATATACATTAAAATGTTTACAGTTACTTAAAGTTAAAAATAATTATCCAACTATGGACTAAATTAATTTTGTGTATTCAATCATTCATTTAACAAATATTATTGAGGAAGTAATGTATCCAAAACAATATTCGAGGCTCTGAAACACCACAGTAAGTAAATACAACAAGCAAAATCCCTCCTTCATGGTGCTTACATTTGAATTTACCACTGTTAGCACGTTTATTATGAAATGAACACTTTCGATATAATTCATTCAAATCCATAAAATGAAAACGAATGCTTCTCTTTGTGGTAGGTGGGTTTTCTCTTTACACTCAGTAGAATATACCTTGTAAACAATGCTACAGGAATAATATGTCTAATCCTTTTTTAACTAGAAAACTGCAAATAAAATAGATACAATGGTCAGATATTTTTATTCATCTAAACTATATTTGACAATATGTATACCTAATGTTAAATACTAATAATAGTCTGTAAAACATCTGGAATATTCCTCTTTTAATAATCCAGAAATTAATTTCATAATTTTTAAAAATTATAATTTCATCCTGCATCCATTCTTTTTATTCCCTTAAATTTGCCCTTATTCTCATAATGGAGATACTTCCATTTAAATAACAGATAATGTGAATCCCTCCCATTTGTTTTCCAAAGGTGATTCATAATAAGAACTTATGAAACCTATTTCAATCCTTCTTTTGGTGTTTAGTACAATGATTAGGTAATTAATGTGGAATATATCTAAGGTAACTACTGCTATTCAAGGATTCAATTTATTCTTATTACCAAAATATTTTATTTTTATTTTGTTTTCAATTTATCAAGCAAACTTCTAGCAGTTCATCTACTGAGATAAGATATGGTTTCTTTTAAAATCAAAGAAATAGCAGCTTTCTAGTAGTATACAATAGTTTGATAATTTACATCTAAACACTCAAAGGGAGAAATGGAAAAATCACATACATGACTCAAAATTATTTTGAGTGGCTGAAATTGACTATCTTGAGAAGAAGAATTATTTATTCTGCCCTATTCTTTCTGCAAATGCATACATGGCTCTACAGGAAATTGCATTCCTGTGCAAATTAAGAGCTTGCCAATTTCCTTCACCATCATTTCTCTTTGGAAACCCTCTCAATATTGTCTAGCACAGCAGCTCTCAAACGGTAGCTCCCAGATAAGTAGCACTATCGCACCTGGAAAACAGAAACACAAAATCATAGGCCTCACAGCTGACTTACTAAATCAAAAACTCTGGTTTGGAGCTAAGCAATCTGTATTTTAGCAGGGCCTCTAGGGGATATTGATACACGTAATACTTTGAGAACCACTTTTAAAAAGATTGATCAAGCTACCAATGAGTTTCTTCACAGAATTGGAAAAAACTGCTTTAAAGTTCATATGGAACCAAAAAAGAGCTCGCATCTCCAAGACAATTCTAAGTCAAAAGAACAAAGCTGGAGGCATCACGCTACCTGACTTCA
>NW_012109108.1:395472-397281 GCF_000951045.1 Mandrillus leucophaeus
AGCCTGGTTGTAAGAGTACCCTAGAAGAGCAGGCAGTGTCATCGTGGATTACTGTCCAGTGCCCCATGACCTTGGACAAAGCCTAAGTTCTTTATAATCAGTGCCTTAGGAAGCTTGCCTTAGTCTTTCCTTAATTTTAAGTGTTGATCTCAATCTGAGAGCCTTAAGCCATGTCTGTCATTTCAACAACGAGCATGTAGGGTTTAGTTTACTACACCTCACCAGGTCTATTTTGCATATTTTTCGTCACCTGCCTGTACTCTGTAGTCATATGAAATTGACTGAAAAATGTTAAATTAATAAAGCATTCAGAATAAAACATATTTTAGTCCTTTTATTATGTTGACAGAAAAAGTCCTGGTGATAAATAATGTAACATATGTAATTCTTAATAAATGAGAGTATCTTAGTGCTAGTGGGTTGGACCCTGAATAATTACTCACCCCTAACTTTCTCCTAAAATTATGTAGAGACAATTATTACTATGTCATTGAAGTAAAGCTATTTATCATTTTGCTCCTTTAGGAATCTGCAAAAAAATTAATATAATTAGTAACATTTTCATTTTGTATTTCTCTAATATGTCCTTTGGGTTTTAATAGAACAATGAACTGACTAAGGAAGAAAAGATCGACTTAAAGCAGCTGGTAAATTTTTCACACAATGTATTATTTCAAGTAAAAGAATATATTTTACAATTATTTCTTCTTCCAAATGATCACATCATTTCTTCTCAATGAAATATTTAGCACCACATTGAAATGTTTAATACCACGTTTATGATAAAGTTACTTTTTCCTATTGTAGTTACTGTGATACATAAATACTATGTTAACAAATATATCTAGAGTTATCCTTTAAGAAAAATGAGCAATCCAACTAAATTTGGAAGAATTGCAAACATAATAATAAATTATTAGGCTATTCATGGTGGTTCATACCTGTAATCTTAGCACTTTGGAAGGCTGAGGAAGGAGGATTATTTTAGGCCAGGAATTCAAGACCAGCCTAAGCAACATAGCAAGACCTCAACTCTCAAACAAGAAAGAAAAGAAAGGAATTAAAGTGATCTAATGCAGATATCACCATAGTTTAACAAACACAAAATTCATCACTCAACTCTATGAAGTAGCAACAGGAATTTATAAGCTTTTCTCTACTCTCATTCTAAGCCATAGGAAATCACATAACTCATCCTCTGTGGACTAGAGAAATGTGCAGTGCAAAGAAAGAGGATAGGCTTCAGAGTCAAGTGATTTCCCTTCCAACTTCAGCTCTCCAAGTTATTATTTAACCTCTCGACCTTATATTTTTCTCAACTGAAAATGAATTTAGTAATACTAATCCTACAGGCTTTTATGAGGATGATGCTAGATAATACAGGTAAGTTATATAATCAATCGCTTGAAAATTTTCTAAGATGTACCAAAAGTAGCAATTTTTATTAAATGTATACACAGACAAAAAAACCATTTTAAATCTTGGGCATGTTAAAGCAAGATCTCTAAAATAAAACTATTTTATTTTTAGAAAATTCTAATTGCCCTAATAATCTTTTTTATACTTTGCCTAAATAAATTTAATTGTATTCTTCCCTTGTTTGTTGTAATCATTTGTCCATTTAACACTTATCCCCAAGCAATACAAAAAACACGTTTTACATACCTATTTAATTATCGTCTGCATGAACTGGAAATTCTCCAAGAGTGAAGATACCATTTTAAGTGATTCCACCTTTAATTTCTACAGGAATTTTTGGTTAAGTATTCACAGCAAAATCAAAGTAGAAACATAATAGAAAATTTTTCA
>NW_012109108.1:397331-401741 GCF_000951045.1 Mandrillus leucophaeus
CTCTATGAAGTAGCAACAGGAATTTATAAGCTTTTCTCTACTCTCATTCTAAGCCATAGGAAATCACATAACTCATCCTCTGTGGACTAGAGAAATGTGCAGTGCAAAGAAAGAGGATAGGCTTCAGAGTCAAGTGATTTCCCTTCCAACTTCAGCTCTCCAAGTTATTATTTAACCTCTCGACCTTATATTTTTCTCAACTGAAAATGAATTTAGTAATACTAATCCTACAGGCTTTTATGAGGATGATGCTAGATAATACAGGTAAGTTATATAATCAATCGCTTGAAAATTTTCTAAGATGTACCAAAAGTAGCAATTTTTATTAAATGTATACACAGACAAAAAAACCATTTTAAATCTTGGGCATGTTAAAGCAAGATCTCTAAAATAAAACTATTTTATTTTTAGAAAATTCTAATTGCCCTAATAATCTTTTTTATACTTTGCCTAAATAAATTTAATTGTATTCTTCCCTTGTTTGTTGTAATCATTTGTCCATTTAACACTTATCCCCAAGCAATACAAAAAACACGTTTTACATACCTATTTAATTATCGTCTGCATGAACTGGAAATTCTCCAAGAGTGAAGATACCATTTTAAGTGATTCCACCTTTAATTTCTACAGGAATTTTTGGTTAAGTATTCACAGCAAAATCAAAGTAGAAACATAATAGAAAATTTTTCACATGCACATATGTGACAGGTACTATAAAAGCCACTCTTCATATTTCAATCAATATAAAATTTCAAGGTACGTGATGCTTATGAGAAGTAAAGCAACCAGTCCAGGGGAAAGGGAATGCAAACTGAGATATCCCTAATTCAACTGCAAAGCTTCTTCAACTGGATGTGGAAAAATGAATGAAAAACTCAGACAAATTTCTTGATAAGCCTCCACTTCCCTTCACACACATTCTTTTGCTTTTTACACTCAGCAAAAAGCTTCACTTCAACAGAAATACTAAAATAGCTACATGATTTCTTTAATTCTAAAGTTCACTTTCTGAATGTAAGCACTATGATATTGAATTTTATACTGAAAATGTTTTTCCTTGGTCAATCTGACATAATTTATATATTATGTTAAAAAGTTTTAATTTTGCTCAGATATGCTCTGAGCCATGAAGAAGATTCAATACTAATATAAATATTGATCATTTTCTTCCTTTACAGAACAAAATCAACCAGTATTACCCAGAGTTAAGCTTTCCCCAGTATCTTCAGGCTTCTTACCAATCTCAGATGGTTATGAACCCAGGGAATCAAATTAAGACAATAACCTATCCTAATAGTCCCATTCCGGTGAGCTTTGCATTGTTTGCTTCTTTCTTGCTTTCTTTTGAAAGAAAACATTAAATTAACCAGAGGGAAAATGTTCCAATCATTTCGAATGTAGAAATTCAAATAAATTTAAATAATATTTTCTAGAAGACAAATAAACCACAAATCATTAGCCAAAATACTATTAAAAAGCACTACTAACAAGAGTTACCAGTTTCAATCCACCTTACTCCCCAAATGTATATGCCCTCAGAAGATCACCATTTATCGATGGTGCTCAAAGTCTTTGTTACTTCACTTATCTCTGTATCTTAGGTATATGCCATGGCAGATTTTGCAGTCTCCTTGACTTTAAAGTCAATTAGATAGTAAAGGTAAGGTGCTGAATTGCATACACTATATATATCTAACTTAGGGAAAAAGAAGAAAGATACTTCCTTGATCCATTTATCACATGGAAACAATAGTTTATTCTCCCTTAGACTCCACTGGACTTAACCATCTGTCTCTTATCTTTTTGTTTTTTAATTAATTGGCCTCAGTCATTCCTCTTACTAAAATATTTTTGCTTAGCTAAAAGTAAATTATAGTTACTAGTGGATGGCTAATACACTAACATTTTGCCACATTTTGATTTTAAAGTCAATTTTTTATGTAAAGAAAATGCTTTAATGTTCAAAACTTCTCTTTGATAAGGACATCTGCTCAACACTATAATTTTCAGCATTTATCATAAAACTAAATACACGTTTCCTTATCTGAGGAATATATAGCTATATGGAAACACTGCAGTATTCTTTAGCGCATTTCCACATATAGTATTCTACATCTTAAAATGTGGCATCTTTAATAACTACAATCCAATAGTTGTGCCAACTCTTAAATATAATAATTAAGTTAGTAATTTCTTATAGGTACAGAATTATTTGTGTGTTGCTACTGTAGGAAACTACAAGAATTTAATAAAAAAAAAGACTGATTTTAACTAAACTTTTTCCAGAAAGGGACAGATATTTCACTTGATTATTTAATTAGGTCATAAAATTGAATTTTTTAATATTTGTTATTATATAGAAAAAAGAGCATCATTTATCTAGTGAGACAAGGCAGTTTCTCATGTAGACAACGTCTTGGCATCCAGTTCCAGATATTAAATTCTATACAAGACTGCCTTTATTCCAAATTATTATTCTTTATGCATAAAATTAGAGTTACAGAATGAGAGGAAATAAAAAGTGCAGCAATGATAAGAATAATTTGTGGATGATGACTACAACTGTAACATTCAAAGTTAGCAAGATTAGATTTCTACAGGACCAGGCTCTAGAAAAAAATGTTCAATACCATTTCTTTTGCTAGCGGTCACTGAATAACAATATTCCTTCAGGAGTCATGGTGTCCATTCTCAAATTTGTAAACTGGATAAGAGGAATTTATTATATGTTTTCTGAATAAAGACTCAACTTTATACATTGTTAATTTTCAAATATATTTCTACTAATGGTGCATAACATATGCCTAGAGATACCCTGAATATCACCTAATGATTTGCCTAGTTTTGTTCTTTTGTGAAAAAGTGGGAAACTGCATGGTGGAAAGTAGTATCTGAAGTGATATATAATTAAGATGTCTTATCTTTTCTTTTCCTAAGGAATCTACCAGCATCTCCCAAGAACTACGTCATAACTACTAAAATTAAATAAAAATTTAAAGTTATCTTTTATTACATAAATTTTGAAAAGTTATTTTTTATTTTGTAATAGCTATGATATAACTGTGCCAAAATGCTGGGATTACAGGTGTAAGTCACCACACCCAGCCTGAAACTTCATTTTTTAAAACAGATCAGTATAAAATCTAGAATCTGCCAATTGCTTTCACTAAGGTTTTACTCTCTAAAGATTATTTAGGAGATAACTAATATTAGTTAGGAGATAATAAGTATAATCCTTTAGGGTGAATTATATGAGTTGTTTGGTGACTTCCCTAAGAAACACCTATTGTGATAGAAAGAGCCAGGCAGGTGAGCACAATTGAAAAAGTTCCTGGGGAAGGGGGAAATATGGATTGTGAACTGGAGTCTTGTGACCTGAGGCATGGTTCAAGGTCTTCCTCATCAGTGCCTTAGGAAGCATATTTTATTCTTTCTTTCAGTCTCAGTATAAGAACCCATATCACTTCTAGAAACGGCATGTGAACTTTGGTTTACATTCACAACTCACCTGGCCTATGTGTTCACTCTTTTACCTGACTATTCTGTAGTCATTTTTACTGTCTGAACAAGGCACCTGGATGAAAACTTTGTAATAACACGTATCTTTAGAAATGTGTCATTGTTAACACAGAGTGTATGCCCTAATAATGAATGTTTTATTGTAATGATTCTTAATTGATTTCTCTAATCAGTGATTAAGATCACTTCTCATTAATAATGACTTGGCTCTGAATTTTTCAATTAGCTTTAGCTCTTCACTATAACTAGTTACGTTCAATTGCTGGTGTGTCATACAAGTAAAGCTGATTTTAATTTCTTTCCTTTAGGAATCTGCTGAAGTATTCCCTGAGGTATGTAATTATCTTTGAAACAAAATACAATTAATATTACTGAGTAGTAATTTATTTTGTTTTCATAACAGTTGTTTTTGGTTCTTAACAGAAAATTAAGTCAAATGAAGAAAAGAGCTACCTGAAACAGCTGGTAATTATTTCATAAACTTACAGTGCAAATAAAG
Organism: Mandrillus leucophaeus; assembly: GCF_000951045.1. Taxonomy (NCBI): domain Eukaryota; kingdom Metazoa; phylum Chordata; class Mammalia; order Primates; family Cercopithecidae; genus Mandrillus; species Mandrillus leucophaeus. Next base: position 401,350 of record NW_012109108.1, read on the forward strand.
AAAAAAGTATATGTATATATACATGTATATACATATATATATATATAAAAAATCTCAACTCTTTCTTCCCCTCAACTTTCACATCACTGAATTCCAAATAAATATTTTATTTTTTTTCTTTTTTTTAAATTATCATACTTTAAGTTCTAGGGTACATGTGCACAACGTGCAGGTTTGTTACATATGTATACTTGTGCCATGTTGGTGTACTGCACCCATCAACATGTCAGCACCCATCAACTCATCATTTACATCAGGTATAACTCCCAATGGCATCCCTCCCCACTCCCGCCTCCCCATAGTAGGCCCTGGTGTGTGATGTTCTCCTTCCCGAGTCCAAGTGATCTCATTGTTCAATTCCCACCTATGAGTGAGAACATGCGGTGTTTGGT
>NW_012109108.1:405996-407864 GCF_000951045.1 Mandrillus leucophaeus
TTAATTCAAGATGGATTAGAGATTTAAATGTTAGACCTAATACCATAAAAACCCTAGAAGAAAACCTAGGTAACACCATTCAGGACATAGGCATGGGCAAGGACTTCATGTCTAAACCACCAAATAAATATTTTAAATCAAATTCAAAATCTATAGTAGTTCTGTTATTGTTGTTATCATGGTATGCACCTTTCTTTTCAAAAAAACATGAATATATCTTTTAAGAAAAACAATTTTAATCTATTGATTTTTGAGCAATTACGAATCTCAAAAGGAATGCTTGTATTTTAAATGATTTAATCAAGTTGCTAGTACAGCTCGACTTTATTCCAACTTCTCTTTGACAGTATGTTATGACCTGATTTCTCAAAATAAAGACTGTTAGTGATTGTTTTGAAACCGTAGTTCTTGTAACCAGTCACTGTGATCTAGATGGGTATTTATCTCAGTGAAAGGACATAGGCTTTGGAGTCAGGCAGTTTATATTCCAACTGCAGCTCCACCTTTTTTATGGCTGTGACATTTTTTAAGTACTTTGTCCCTCTCGACTACAGTGTCTTCAACAAAAAAAGTGAACATATAAATATACTTCTGACTTTAATTTTTTTGGTAAGGATCATTTTGGGTAATACATGTAAACTGTATAATACAATAAATGTACTGTAGCAGTAATATTAATATTATGGTCGTCATCCTCCTATACACTGAAATTTCTTGTAAAATTTTTGTAATAGAAGTACTATTTGCTTCAATGTTCTCAAGCTAATTCTCCCAACTAAAAACCTATCTGGTTTCATAAGTTCTAGTTGCTATGAAAATTTTTATACTTTGTCAAAATGATCCCAGAAGAATTCTACCATTGTATCAATTGTATATCATAGCCATGGATCCAGTCAACACTTACTGTATGTTCATAAAAACTGGAAATTATCCTGTGTAAAGTTGCCATTTTAATTCCATCTCTATTACCTACAATAATCTATAATAAGGTTTATGAAGAATGCTTAAAGAACGAACTTGGATGTAGAGAACATCCATTTAACATAAAATAGGTGACCAGCACTAATCAGAATGCTCTCTATATATTAACTTAAATTATTCTGCAAGGCAAGTGATGCTCAGAGAGCTTAAGCAACAAGATCAGTATCATAGATTCCAGTGAGTAAAATCGCAAAAAATTATGCTGAGCCTCTCTGACTCTAAGGATTATATACAGAACAATAAATAATAAACTGAGACACTTATCTCTGTAATTCAAATAATTTTCCTCTTGGCTTCTTACATATAAATTATTTTTCTTCTCTTAGACATCTTTGTGTGAGTATCAGAATTACAGACTCTCTTTAATTCTGAAGTTTACTCCATAACATATAAATATTTACAGCGATTTTTACATAAGTAAACTCTCCTTTTGCTGGTTCTACCTGGAATAAGTTAAAAGTTATCTAAATAGGCAAAGTTTTAATTCATTTGCTTCTATGTAGCTCTCTTTTGAACTCTGGGAGAGATTAAATGTGGGTTATTAATAATTTTATTTCTTTCTAGATGAAAACCAACCAGTTTCTCCAGAAGTTCACTGTCCCCCAGTATGTCCAGGCTGTTCCCCTTGTAGTCTACGAACCTGTGGAATCACATTCAGGAAAACACCTACCCATATATTCCCATTTGGGTATGTTTGTCTTTTTAAAAAATATGTAATTATTGTGTTTTGTGAAAAATAAGATTAAAAGAAATGAAATAAAGAAAAAGAATATAAGTTATCACATAGAAGTTAAATCAAATTTAAATCAAAATGTCAAGGCCAGTAATGAAATAAAAATCATATGGTTCAAATATAACTGCAATCATAATGCTAGGGAAAAAGAATT
>NW_012109108.1:407914-411743 GCF_000951045.1 Mandrillus leucophaeus
AGATGGATTAGAGACTTAAATGTTAGACCTAATACCATAAAAACCCTAGAAGAAAACCTAGTTAATACCATTCAGGACATAGGCATGGGCAAGGACTTCATGTCTAAACCACCACATAAATATTTTAAATCAAATTCAAAATCTATAGTAGTTCTGTTATTGTTGTTATCGTGGTATGCACCTTTCTTTTCAAATAAACATGACTATATCTTTTAAGAAAAACAATTTTAATCTATTGATTTTTGGGCAATTACAAATCTCAAAAAGAATGTTTGTATTTTAAATGATTTAATCAAGTTACTAGTATAGCACAACTATATTCCAACTCCTCTTTGACAGTATGTTATGACCTGATTTCTCAAAATAAAGACTGTTAGTGATTGTTTTCAAACCGTAGTTCTTGTAACCAGTCACTGTGATCTAGAAGGGTATGTATCTCAGTGAAAGGACATAGGCTTTGGAATCAGGCAGTTTATATTCCAACTGCAGCTCCACCTTTTTTATGGCTGTGACATTTTTTAAGTACTTTGTCCCTGTCGACTACAGTGTCTTCAACAAAAAAGTGAACATGTAAATATACTTCTGACTTTAATTTTTTTGGTAAGGATCATTTCAGGCAATACATGTGAACTGTATAATACAATAAATGTACTATAGCAGTAATATTAATATTATAGTCGTCATCCTCCAATACACTGAAATTTCTTGTAAAATTTTTGTAATAGAAGTATTATTTGCTTCAATGTTCTCAAACTAATTCTCCCAACTAAAAACCTATCTGGTTTCATAAGTTCTAGCTGCTATGAAAATCTTTATACTTTGTCAAAATGATCGCAGAAGAATTCTACCATTGTATCAATTGTATATCATAGCCATGGATTCAGTCAACACTTACTGTATGTTCATAAAACCTGGAAATTATCCTCTGTAAAGTTGCCATTTTAATTCCATCTCTATTACCTACAATAATCTATAATAAGGTTTATGAAGAATGCTTAAAGAACGAACTTGGATGTAGAGAACATCCACTTAACATAAAATAGGTGACCAGCACTAATCAGAATGCTCTCTATATATTAACTTAAATTATTCTGCAAGGCAAGTGATGCTCAGAGAGCTTAAGCAACAAGATCAGTATCATAGATTCCAGTGAGTAAGATCACAAAAAAATTACACTGAGCCTCTCTGACTCTAAGGATTATATACAGAACAATAAATAATAAACTGAGACACTTATCTCTGTAATTCAAATAATTTTCCTCTTGGCTTCTTACATATAAATTTATTTTTTTTCTCTTAGACATCTTTGTGTGAGTATCAGAATTAGAGACTCTCTTTAATTCTGAAGTTTACTCCATAACATATAAATATTTACAGCGATTTTTACATAAGTAAACTCTCCTTTTGCTGGTTCCACCTGGAATAAGTTAAAAGTTATCTAAATAGGCAAAGTTTTAATTCATTTGCTTCTATGTAGCTCTCTTTTGAACCCTGGGAGATATTAAATGTGAGTTAATTATTCATAATTTTATTTCTTTCTAGATGAAAACCAACCAGTTTCTCCAGAAGTTCACTGTCCCCTAGTATGTCCAGGCTGTTCCCCTTGTAGTCTATGAACCTGTGGAATCACATTCAGGAAAACACCTACCCTTATATTCCCATTTGGGTATGTTCGTCTTTGTAAAAAATATGTAATTATTGTGTTTTGTGAAAAATGAGATTAAAAGAAATGAAATAAAGAAAAAGAATATAAGTTATCACGTAGAAGTGAAATCAAATTTAAATCAAAATGTCAAGGCCAGTAATGAAATAAAAATCATATGGTTCAAATATAACTGCAATCATAATGCTAGGGAAAAAGAATTGCATTGTATTAGATTTTAATTTTCTAAACATTTATGTATATATTCTCTTGATTTTTACAGTAATCCATTGAAGTAGAAAGATAGAAATAATATTAATTTTATTTTACAACAGATTCTGAAATTAAAAGAAGTGGATTCAATTTTCCAAGCTATATTTAATAGTTTACCTTCATTTAATAAATCTTTTGCCTCAGGATGCCTTTTCCTTAACATAAAAAAGGAAATAGTAGAGCAGGAAATTGAATCTAAAAAGCTGAAATTGGCTGGGCGCGGTGGCTCACACCTGTAATCCCAACAATTTGGGAGGCCGAGGCAGGCGGATCACCAGATCACCTGAGGTCAGGAGTTCAAGACCAGCCTGGCCAACATGGTGAAACCCTGTCTCTACTAAAAATACAAAAAGTTAGCTGGGCATGGTGGCGGGCGCCTGTAATCCCACCTACTAAGGAGGCTGAGGCAGGAGAATCACTTGAACCCGGAAGGTGGAGGTTGCAGTGAGCCAAGATCACGTCATTGAACTCCAGCTGGGACAATAATAGTGAAACTCCATCTCAAAAAAAAAAAAAAAAGAAAAGAAAAAAAGAAAGAAAGAAAGAAAAAGCTGAAAATTTATTATAAATATTAATAATTTGGCATCAGAAGTCCTAGGACTGGGTCTGAGATCTGATAATTCTCTGGATTCTATTTTCTATTTTTATTTTGAGATGTGATTGAATTTCTTGGATAGGCATGTAACATTTGGAGGACTTTATTATTATCACTATAGAAAATAAGACTTTCATAATTTAGGCTTGAATGTTCGATGTCTAAAATTGTTTCTAAATATTTCAAGTGAGATATAAATAGCCTTTGTACATTAAAATGCATTATTCTTTTTCTTTTAAGAAGAACATGTAAGATTCCTCAATTAACTGCTGCAATTTGAGCTTGAGTAAGTACTTTTAAGACTAGTCATTGAACAAAAATTTAAGTAGGATCTTCACTTAAGAATACAACATCAAAGAAATAATTTTAATAATTTAGATAAATTCTCCTTAAATCAGAGATTGGCTTATAAAATACTTTAATTTCTGCCATACACTTTTTGATTCACAAAGAAGAGTTATCTGTGTAACTTTCAGGCAGATTTTTTTTTGGGAAATTTAAAAAAATAAACTATAGAAAATTTTCTCTGTGATCTGGATGCATTTAACCAGAAGTAATGACTCTTAGAAGAAATCTTCACAAAGACAAGTGGCTACTCTGGTTTACTTTGAAGTTTTCCTTTAGACTTTCACTCAACATTTCTGCTTGGAGAAATATATATATTTTCAGTAGATTTTTTAAAATTTTACAATTTGAACTACTTTATACGAATTTTTCTTGCAGCAATTTCTCTGGAAAAATTCATATAGATATAGATATAAACAAATATATAAAGCCTACTTTCCTACTTGCGATCACTTCATTCCCTTTGAGATTCCAGTCTAGATTGCATTTGCCTCCACAGTAGATTTAGAGTCAGACACAGCATTAAGTCAATGGTGATTTATAGTCATGGTTCACTTTATCTGGTCTCCTTTTTTCCTTATGTTTTCATTATAATTATTAGAGGTTTCTCCATTCTGAAATTTAGTCTCCCTCAGTTTATCTCCATTGTTCTATCTACATGTCCTAAACTTAAATTGTTGGTCAAAACCTATATGCATAGATGTGTAAAATAATAAGTATACATCATCATGACAAAGGGTGCAACAGCAAATCTGATAATAATAGCTGATGTTTGTTGAGTTCTTAGAGTGTGCCAGCCACAGTTCTAAACTTTTTTCCTATATTAACTAGTTTCATGGTCACATAACCCTGTAAAGTTGTTATCATTATAAACTAACGTATAAATGAGACAAGCAATGCACAAAAAAGTTACATAAATCACCCATGATCATACTGTATGTGATAAGTAAAAGAGCCAAGATTCCAACCTATTG
>NW_012109108.1:411793-412855 GCF_000951045.1 Mandrillus leucophaeus
AAATTTAAATCAAAATGTCAAGGCCAGTAATGAAATAAAAATCATATGGTTCAAATATAACTGCAATCATAATGCTAGGGAAAAAGAATTGCATTATATTAGATTTTAATTTTCTAAACATTTATGTATATATTCTCTTGATTTTTACAGTAATCCTTTGAAGTAGAAAGATAGAAATAATATTAATTTTATTTTACAACAGATTCTGAAATTAAAAGAAGTGGATTCAATTTTACCTTTAGGTAAACTATTTACCTAAATAAATAGTTGGTAAATTTATTTAGGTTTTGTTGATGAAAACCTATACGCATAGATGTGTAAAATAATAAGTATACATCATCATGACAAAGAGTGCAACAGCAAATCTGATAATAATAGCTGATGTTTGAGTTCTTAGAGTGTGCCAGCCACAGTTCTAAACATTTTTCCAATATTAACTAGTTTCATGGTCACATAACCCTGTAAAGTTGTTATCATTATAAACTAACTATAAATGAGACAAGCAATGCACAAAAAAGTTACATAAATCACCCATGATCATACTGTATGTGATAAGTAAAAGAGCCAAGATTCCAACCTATTGTCTGGCCCTAGGTTGCTTCCTCTGAAAGACTCAACTACTGAGGCAACCCCATATCCATGTTCAGGAGTTCAAGAATAATGTGAAAGGGCATTGGTCTCACAGCTTGATTCTATTTTTGTTTGGTTTTCCTGACAATGGAAAGAGATCAAGCAACCCTTCCAAATAACCTTATATGAGAAAAATAACACCATAATTGTTATGGATGAGAGCTGAGGTTGCAGTTGTATTTTCTGAATAGTGATATTCCCTTCAATGTCATTCATTCCGTATTTTGAAATTGCTTATCATGAGTCCCACAACATGAGAAACTTGGTTAAAAAAAAAAAGAAAGGCTGACAACCTTCCTTAACCTCAGTTCTAGAGGGATAAATAGGTTTACAAAGAAGTTTAGTAAGTGCAAAATTAGAATTGTGAGCAAGATACTGTGATAGAATGAAAAAATCAATTGTATCAGATTAAGACCTGAACCTTTAGGTAAA
>NW_012109108.1:413742-414949 GCF_000951045.1 Mandrillus leucophaeus
TCTATCACATCACCTCCTACTATCAATATGTTTTGGCATGCTTCTTGAAAAGTCAACAGTATTGAGCCAAAAGAAGATTGTGTGGAATATTTTCCATATTGGTTATAATCTTTTTAGTTTGTGTAAGATATGCCAGATCTGGATTGTGATATCATATTTACTGTATTGATGATTAAATGAGGTCTTTTCTCCACTATCTCTGAAATATAGAACTGTATATCACTTGCCAAAACATTAAAATTTCAAACAAAGTTGTAGCTGTTGTTTTTTTTTTTTTCATTCCTCATACTTAGAGAGACCAGGCCACTATTACTAGAATAAATCAGCTTGAACATCACTGAAATAACTTTATATACCTTTGAGGCCCTTAATTTCAAGGTTGTCTCTCATATCACATGTATTTGAATGTTACATATTTATGGGTCTCAACCACAACTGTATTCTAAGCACTTGCCCTCATTCTAACATCTCTCTGGCTTGTCCCTGCTGCCATCTGTCTATCCCATACAACTTTCTCCAGAGTTCTCAAGTCTCCAGTCTGTGCCTGGCCAGGTAATAATCTGCAATATCGTTCCATAAAAAAGTGATTCAGTCACTAACAAAGTACAGCTTTGAAGGCCTTCCATTGGGGTATAGACTTCTTTCAACAAACATTGAGTACCTATGATATACCAGGCATTTTTCTATATGTTGTTTTATAGCTGAAAAAGAAAAGAATGTCTTGGCTTCATGGCCAAGATTACATTTTAATCATTGGAGAAAGACAACAAACAAGAAAAGAAGCAACACAGGATATTCTATGTGGTGGTAACTGCCCTAAAGAAAAATAAAGCAGAGCAATGGGAGCGTATTTTACATAGAGTTGGTCAAGGAAGACATTTTGGGCAAGTCAAAGTTTGAGCAGTGAAGTGAAATTAGTGTGAGCAGGAGCTGGAAAAGTATAGTTCCAACAAAAAAAAAAAAAGTAAAATAAAATTCACTGAAGTGGGTGAAGGTGGGAGGAGTGAAGATTGTCATGGCCTTGCAATTTGCCTTAAGCAATTGGTTTGAGCTGGTAGCTGAGAGTCATTTGCAGGTGAGCATCATTATATAGCACATTTTTTGGAAAGATGAATAGGGTAAAAGGTAGGGGAATATATATTGGACTTCAAAGAATTCTCCAATTCCTTAAGATTTCCCTTATTGTATTCAATTATTTCTTTTTATT
>NW_012109108.1:415524-443844 GCF_000951045.1 Mandrillus leucophaeus
GACCTTTTAACAAATGCTGTTGGGAAAACTGGCTAGTCACATGCAGAAAACAGAAACTGGACCCCTTCCTTACACCTTATACAAAAATTAACTCAAGATGGATTAAAGACTTAAACATAAGACCTAAAACCATAAAAACCCTACAAGAAAACCTAGGCAATATCATTCAGGACATAGGCATGAGCAACGACTTCATGAAGAAAATGCCAAAAGCAATGGCAACAAAAGCCAAAATCGACAAATGGAATCTAATTAAACTAAAGAGCTTCTGCACAGCAAAAGAAACTATCATCATAGTGAACAGGCAACCTATCGAATGGGAGAAAAATTTTGCAATCTCTCCATCTGACAAAGGGCTAATATCCAGAATCTACAAGGGACTTAAACAAGTTTACAGGAAAAAGACAAACAACTCCACCAAAAATTGAGTGAAGCATATGAACAGACACTTCTCAAAAGAAGACATTTATGCAGACAACAAACATGAAAAAATGCTCATTATCACTGGTCGTTAGAGAAATGCAAATCAAAACCACAAGGAGATACCATCTCAAGTCAGTATTCAATTCTTTCTATGCCCGCTTGGCTTCACTTCCTTGCCTATTCATCTGGATTTTGTCATTTATTATTTTAAATAGTCTCTTAATAGTTCACACTGCCTCCCTACCTTTGACTGTCCTACCTGGAAAAGCCCTAACCCTGGTAATGCCTAAAATCTGCTTTCACTACTATTTTACCCAGACCCCGAAGTTCTAAAGAAAAACAAAAAAACTTCCAACCATACAATTGTCCCCTCTGTAAGTTTATGTTTCCTAAACTTTACTGAATACTCAAAACTGCTTACACATTATTTCCTTGTTGGAGTTAGAGTTAGCTATCATCTTTTTTACCTCTTCTTCAAAAACTTTTACTAGCTTCATTTTCTCCTCATAGCTTCAATTTCCCCCCACCTCCTCCATCCCCCATTCATTTCCAGAAAACAATCTCTCTTTCCAGATCATAGAAAATATGCAAATCATCTCATATAAACAACATCAGCCTCCCAGTTTGATCCTTATATAATATGATTTAACTATAAACATTGACTATCAACCTCTAGTTTCAAAGATATGCTGATCTTCTAGTCAACAGCTAACTTATTTTTGTCTTCCTTTTCACTCATTAGCAAAGATATTTCTTTTTAATAAGATTGATTGTGGTAAAAGTAGTAATGATTTTGACACCTAAAATCTACTGATCAACTATCATGTGTCATGTGATCAATATATAGTATCTCAATTAATTCTCACAGGTATTAATAGCCATGCAATGGAGGCAATTTTAGCTTCCCCCAACCCACCCAAAGAAAAGAAAAAAGCACTATTGCATTTGATCTTTTTTTTTTTTATCTTGAGATGGAGTCTCGCTCTGTCTCTGAGGCTGGAGTGCAGTGGCACAGTCTCAGCTCACTGTAACCTCCGCCTCCCAGTTTCAAGCAATTCTCCTACCTCAGCCTCCAGAGTAACTGGGATCACAGGCGCGCACCACCACGTCCAGGTAAATATTTTTGTATTTTTAGTAGAGACAGGGTTTCTCTATGTTGACCAGGCTGGTCTCGATCTCCTGACCTCAGGCGATCTGCCCCCCTCGGCCTCCCAAAGTGCTCAGATAACATGCGTGAGCCACCACGCCTGGCCTGGTCTTGTTCATTTAATCTTACTTCTTAGTAATTCTCTTTGTAATTTTCTTCCTTGAACTACCTCTTTTTCAGATGTTACATTGACTCCTTTTTCTCAGCTTCCTTCTTTTCTGACAATATACATTTTTTCCTGTCATCTTGTCAATTTGACAATTTTAATGATTACCTATAGTCTGACGAGGCTCCAAACTTTAGATACAATCTTAATCATTCTGCTCTCAATTTGGACTAATATACCCAATCATTTTCTGGGCATGCCTAATTTTGTATTTCCCAAATCGAAATATAATCACTCCAAGTATTTTTTTTCACTTGAATCTCTTTTACGCAGAATGCATCCATGTGAACTCACATTTCATTCTAAATTTGCAGTTCTATAATTTTATTGTAATAAAATGAAACATGATTATATTTCTAACTCAGATTCTTTTGCAGATAATGAAATAAACTTCTAGGATTTGGACTCTCTTCTAGGACTATCTAAACTCTAACTTTTCTCATTAGTGTAAGTTGAAAGTGTGATATTTGTTTCCACTAATTAGAATAAAAAAATTAAAACAACCAAAGGTACCATTAACACCTTGGCATGTATTGCATCCTTATGTCACTATTCTTATAAAGCTGCAATAGCTCTTTGTTGAGTATTTGTCCTCTAAGTAAAATGCTTTTTTTATTTTTCAAGAAATGGAATTCTGTCATGGAGAAAAAATTACCTTTTATTTCCTTTGCTGCATAATAGCAGGACATGTTGTTTCCCAGCAGTGTTCTAAAATTATCTGTTATGGAATATGAAATTATAAAAAAACACAAAAATGCAACTTTTGTGTTTATTTTCTGGCCTTGTTTCTGGTTATCAAGCATGATCTTCACACTTCCTAAAGTGTTTAATTTTAAGGGGGAAATTAATAATGCTTCTATTTTAATGTTACAAACCAAAATAAGAATCTAGTTTATCTATTTTTTATTGAAACATAATTGATGTACATATTTGGGGGGTACATGTGATAATTTGATACACTCATATAATCAAATCAGGGTAATTAAAATAACCATTGCTTTAGATGTTGGTCTTTCCTTTATCTTAGAAACAATCAAATTAGTTTCTTCTAGCTATTTTTGAATATACTATCAATTATTGTAAACTATAGTCGCCCTACTTATCTATCAAACACAAGGCCTTATTTCTTCTATCAAATTATATATGTACCCATTAATCAACGTCTCTTCATCTTCCTTTCCTGTGTCCCCTTCCTGGTCTCCGGGAACCACCAATCTGTTCTCCATCTTTATGAGATCCACTTTTCTAGCTCCCATGTATAAGTGAGAACATGCAATATTTCCCTCTCTCTGTTTGACTTATTTCACTTAACATAATAACCTACCGCTTCACCCATCTTGCTACAAATGACAGGATTTCACTCTTTTTTATGGCTGAATAATGGAATCATTATATTTTAAAAAGGGTTTATACTTCTTAGTTTATAGAACAGTAGTTAGCTTAAAACGTCGATTTCCAAATGCTTTAAAGTATTTACATTTTTATAGTGCTTTCTATCCAAAGAGTCACATTGCCTGTATAACCCCAGTGCCCTGTATAATGAGTATTAATAACAATTGTTTGAATGAATAAGTGAACAAAGAAATAAAGTAACCAGAAATGGAAGGAAAGAAAAGAGGGAGGTTGGGCACTGTGGCTCATGCCTGTAATCTCAGCACTTTGGGAGGCCGAGGCAGACAGATCTTTTGAGGTCAGGAGTTCGAGGCCAGCCTGGCCAACATAGTGAAACCCTGTCTCTACTAAAAATAAAAACAACAGTAAAATTATCCAGGTGTGGTGGCAGGCACCTGTAATCCCAGCTTCTTGGGAGGTTGAGGCATGAGAATCCCTTGAACCCAGGAGGTGGAGGTTGCAGTGAACTGAGATCACGTCACTGCACTCCAGCCTGGGTGACAGAGTAAGGCCCTGTCTCAAAAATAAATAAATAAATAAAAGTAAAAATAAAATTAAGAAGAAAAATAAAAGGAAAGGAAAAGGAAAAGAAAAGAGAAGAAAAGAAAGAAAGAAAGAAAAGAAAAGGGGGAAAAAGACAATGTAGTCAAACAAACAATCCATTTCAAAAATTACTATTAGAAGGTGAATTTTTTTCCCAATAGTTATAATCGAGACTATGTCTATAGCTACAATACTTAGAAGTCTCTTGCATAAATTATTATATTGAATTATTGTTACCAACTTTAAACATATACATTCTTTTATCCAGAAAGGTGGGAAAGGAGACGATGTCTAATGGGCCTCTTTTAATATCCTTTAGAAATACTTCCCCAAAAAACATGATAAAAAATCAAACTTCAAGTTTAAGTTTGAGCTCAAACCTATAGACAAGTAGTATATTATTTAGCTTAATGTATGTGGCCTAAACAAAATTAAGAAAAGTATCCTAATATTCTGTTCTGACTACACTCAATTATCCAACTAGAAGGATATAAATTATGTGTATCCATTTTCCTAGAGATTCAGTGGAAACACATATTTTTCTAATACATGTAAATATGCCACTGCATAGCCTCACTTGAAGGATGTTAAGCCCTCTAAGGCCCAAAACAAGTAGACTTAATTTCATGTGGTAGAGTTCAACTTGCTAAGTGAGATATATTAAAGTTCTGATTTCAAGGACATATATATATTTTTGAAGACAAATTTATTAATTCAAACCCTATCAGAGATTGGATTTTGCTCACAGCTGTATCTATTATCCCCATGTATGAGAAAATGGTAAACAAAGTTTTAGGTCTCCTTTTTGGTACAAGATTGTATACTTCAGTCAGGAGATTTTTGAGATATAATAGTTAATATTGTACAAACACACATATGACATTCGAATTCATTTCTACAGTTACCTTATTCTAATATCTTTTTCTTTATTAATGTATTCATATGTACCTAGACTAATATTGGCATTAAGCAATTGGCAGTTTTATGAATAACCTGACTTATTTGTTTCACAATCTTCTATTGTAATAACCTTGTTATTTTACTTCCTAGCATCTGATGGGACTATCCTTCACTTACATAATTTGATCTCACAATTGACGTGATTCATTGCATCAACATAATGACTTCAGTGAATTTAAATATCAGGTTGGTACAAAAGTAATTGCAGGCTTTGACATTGACTTCAAGGTCAAAGTCCGCAATTACTTTTGTACCAACCTGACATATCAATACACCTGACATGCACTTTATTTCACGGGTCTTCAGGACAGTTCCTCTAAAACTTGAGAACTCATTTTGATCAACATACATTCATGGATGTATTGTCAACATGGTGTCTATTTTCAAATGTTTGTGGACTGTTACTGTCAGAATAAACTATGACAAAATCAAAGCATACATATTTAATAATAAATACTCATAAAAACTATTCAAAAAATGACTTTATAGATAAGAATACATATATAAGAATATTATAATACAATGACACATGATTATATTTTTAACTCAGACTCTTTTGCAGCTAATGAAATAAACTTCTAGAGTTTAGACTCTCTTCTAGGACTCTCTAAACTCTAATTCTTCTCATTAGTGTAAGTTGAAAGTGTGATATTTGTTTCCACTAATTAGAATAGTTAAAAAAAAAATTAAAACTACCAAAGGTACCATTAACACCTCTGCAGGTATATAAGAATATATAAGAATATAAAGTCATCATATATGTATATATATCTTTACATATATATATATCTTTATATATAGCAATCGAAAGGTTTGCTTGTGGTCTAGGTATGTTTTAGTCAACATTAACATTATTATATAAAGTAAACCACAAAAACAATGAAGGAATTGACACCTGTATTGCTGTGATACCACATAAACTTTTTATAATATAAACATGTGTTAAGTAATGTTATTAGTTATTTTTAACAAGATGAAATTCAAAATTTACATACAAATGATGCCTTAGTTAGCAGGAATGTATTTTTTTGCAAGTTTACTTATTGCTTCAAAGTTTAACAGAAGATTTCAAAATTACTTTATTTCCATATCTAAAATATTTTCTTCTTTCTTCTCATCACTTTCTGCATTGAAGTCAGTTTTGTTTATTCTGCATATTGAATACCATGTGCCAATTAAATTGTTTTATTTAACATGTGAATTAGATATAAAGGATGAACCACATCTTTTTTTAAACATTTACGATTGTTGCCTTTGGAAAATATATTACAAGTTCTACTTTAAATATTTAATTATTACAATTTTTTAAAACAATAATTTTTTTCTCAATTTTCAAGTTTAAAATGTTTCTAGTACGCTGTTTTTATTTACCAACAATTCAGATTAAACTCATTGATAATTTCTTTACATTTTTCTGATGAAGAAAAACATGTCACAATCTTGCTATTTCTGTGATAATATTCCCATCAAAATATATTTTAATTGGGATAGTATTGGAACTCAGAAAAAAGCAGTGTTATATATATAATATATATGTATATATTATATATTATATATGTATATATATAATATATATTATATATGTGTTATGTATATCTCTCACATATAAAACATATGTGTGCAAGTATGTTTTCGTATAATGACTTCTTTTCCTCTAGGTAGATACCCAGTAGTGAGATTGCTGTATTGAATGGTACTTCTATTTTTAGTTCTTTAAGAAATCTCTACACTGTTTCTTATAGCGGTTGTACTAGTTTACATTCCCACCAGCAGTGTAGAAGTGTTCCCTGTTCACTGCATCCATGACAACATCTATTATTTTTGGATTTTTTTTATTATGGCCATTCTTCCAGGAGTAAGGTGATATCACATTGTGGTTTTGATTTGCATTTCCCTGACCATTAGTGATGTTGAGCACTTTTTCATACGTTTGTTGGCCATTTCTATATTTTCTTTGAGAATTGTCTATTCATGTCTTCAGCCTACTTTTTGATGGGATTTTGTTGTTGTTGTTGTTTTTGTTTTTCTTACCAGTTTGTTTGGGTTCATTGTAGATTCTGGACATTAGTGCTTTGTCAGATGTATGGATTGTGAAGATTTTCTCCCACTATATGGGATGTCTGTTTGCTTTGCTGACTCTTCCTTTTGCGGTGCAAAAGCTCTTTAGTTTAATTAAGTCCCACCTATTTATCTTTGTTTTTATTTCATTTGCTTTTGTGTTATTGGTCGTAAACTGTTTGCCTAAGCCACTATCTAGAAGTGTTTTTCCAATATTATCTTCTAGAATTTTTATAGTTCCACATCTTAGATGTAAGTTCATGATCCATCTTAAGTTGATTATTTTATAAGATGAGAGATGAGGATCCAGTTTCATTCTCCTACATGTGCCACAGAGATCTTTCAAAAATCTTATTTTAAAATTTTATATTTTGTCTAAAACTCATCTAAGACTCTCCTTGTCTTCTGTAATGAGGCCTTAAACTTTTTTAACTTGCATGTATTTTATAATCAGAGGGTACATATGCAGGTTTGTTACAAAGCTATATTGCATGATACTAAAGTTTAGAGTACAAATGAATTCATCACCCAGGTAGTGAGCATAGTACCCAATAAAAAGCTTTTCAGTCCTCGCACCCTCTTCTCTCTCCCCCATCTTGTATTCTCTAGTGTCTGTTGTTCCCATTTTTGTGTCCATGTGTAACTAAAGTTTAGCTCCCATTTGTAAGTGAGAATATATAATCTTTGTTTTTCTGTTTCTGTGTTAATTTGCTTAGGATAATGGATTTCAGTTTCATCCATGTTGCTACAAAGAACATGGTTTTATTCTTTATTATGACTGCATAGTATTTCATTTTATATATACAAATTTATAATATTTTCATGTTTCATATCTTTGCTATTGTGAATAGTACTGTGATGAACACACAACTGCATGTGTCTTTTTGTAGAATGATTTATTTCCTTTTTGGCATACACCCAGTAATGGGATTGCTGGGTCCAATGGTAGTTCAACTCTTAGTTCCTTGAGACATCGCCAAAATGTTCTCCATAGTGATTGAACTAATTTACATTCCCACCACCAGCAGTGTATGTGTCTCCTTTTCTCCACAGTCTCACCAACATCTGGTATTTTTTGACTTCTTAATAAAAGTCACTCTAACTAGTATGGGATGGTAACTCATTGTGATTTTGGTCTGCATTTCTCTGATGGTTAGGGATGATGAGCATCTTTTCATATGTTTGTTGGCTGCTTGTATCAACCTTGGCAAAGAATTTGTGGCTAAGTACTCAAAATCAATCGCGACAAGATAAAAATTAACAAGTGACCTAATTAAGCTAAAGAGAATCTGCACAGCAAGAGAAACTACAAAGGTAGTAAACCGACAACCTACAGAATGGGAGAAAATATTTGCAAACTATGCATCCAATAAAGGCATAATATCTAGAGCTTATGAGGAACTTTAAAAAAAAATCAACGAACAACAACAAAAAAAAACCCCATCAAAAATCGGTCAGAGCACATGAACAGACACTTCTCAAAAAAAGTTTTTAAATCTTTAGCATTACACAGAAAGCTCTGAAGAGTCTATCCTGTTGACCCCTGTACTCCCAGCTCTTGACTTCTTTACTGGCATTGATTACTATAGGAATGCTGAGCTGTGCACCCTTTCAAAATCTTAGGATTTTTATTATTTTTGAGGGCTTCCAAGCACTCAAAACCATTCTTTTCTCTACTCCTTTGTCTCTGTAACTCTACTGATGCTGTAGGATCCAATTTAATATGTATCTCTTTCTTTAAAAAAATATTGGTTTTGGTTGCAAATTGACAAATTACAGTTCTATATATTTATGTGGTAGAAAGTGATGTTATAATTTATAAATGAAATGTGTAATAATTAATCAAGCTCATGAACATATACATCACCTCAAATACTTATCATCTTTTGAGATCAGAATTTTGAAATTTATTTTGAAATGTACAGTACATTATTTATTGTAGCAGTAATTGTACCTAACTAGTTATAGTAGAGAGCTAAAGCTAATTGAAAAATTCAAAGCCAAGCCATTGTTAATGAGATGTGATCTTAATCACTGATTAGAGAAATCAATTAAGAATCATTATACTAAAATACTCATTATTAGAGCACAAACTCTGTGTTAACAATGATAACAATGACAACAATGACACATTACTAAAGATATGTGTTACTATAATTTCCCTCTTTTCTCAGGCTAAGTAATTTTTGGTTATTATAGTATTTTATAAGTATCTATATAAGAGCACTTTTGAGATTTATTCATTTGTATCTACTCTATTGGACAATAATATTTTTGAAGTCAGAGAAACAGCCTTTTTTGTTTGAGAATCTACTACATAACACAGTGCTTTAGTACATAGGATAGTCATCATGTTTGACAAATAAATGAAATAAAGAGTTATTGTTTCATCATATAATCTTTATCAGGACTTAAACAAAAAATTTCTAATCTTTATCTTTATCATTGCCTGTTGTTGCAATGTCTGTAGGTATATGAAAAAACTGAAAAAATAAATTCTTACTGGTTTCCTGAATAGTCTCTAATACTTCATGTGCTCTAAATGTTAATAGATTTGCATTTATCTATACAATGTGTGTTAAATTATACTACTTTCATGTAAATATTTTCTTCAAATTACATTACAAAATTTTCAAAAGGCAATAGAATATAATTTCATGTATATCTACACATGTATAATTTTTGAAATTTTATTACATTAATTGAACATATAAAAATGATGCCATGTCAGTTTTCTATTATGAAAATATGTGGAAGAAAAACATTAGAAATAACTAGTTATAGAAATAACTCCAACATGTTATTATAAGTTTCCATCTGAAAGCTGCTAGAACAAAAGCTCCTAAGTCTTTTGTGTATTATAAATACATGAAAACGATATGCACTTTAGTCATTCATAATATAGATTTAGTGCAGGGATAAATGCTGATTCGGAAAATAAGGTCAATAGCAAGAGAAGAGGATATATTTAGAAAATATAGTTTTCATGTATTTATGATACATGACAGGTTTTTAACCAATTAATCAGGATTTTTAGATATGAGATTTTTATTACAAGAGGATATAACAACTGAATAGATAGAACTCAAAAACATCAAAACATAAGGTTTTTCAGAAAAGTTTACCACATAGTTTACTTTCAATGGCAAAAACTGCAATTGCTTTTGCGCCAACATGATCATACATATAATTCTTTCCATTTGTTCATGGCTTGATTGGAAATTTGACATGGTCTATGTTCATGATGATTCTTTCTGTTCGGAAATCCTTCTGTGCATTTAGCAACATGTATTATCATACACTTTTTTCAAGTTATTTTGAAAAGTATCATTCTATCTCAATAATTTTTTAAATAGTGTATGGCTTGCATTATTCTATGTGTTATATTGACATGAAAAAAAATTGACCTTCGAACATTTGCTCTACATTCAAATTCCAGTCTAATTCATTGAGCCGCATTAACAGCATAAATTTAAAATCATTTGTAATATTTAAAGATACATATGATGGTATGTGTTGGAGTACTTAATTTTCTTTAAAATTTTGTTCTGTCTTAATAATCATAAAGAATCAACTTTTCTTGGGTAACAAATTTTCATCCAACTACTGGATGTTCTATCTTTATTTCAATTACCCTGCAAAATGTTTTTCTTCAACAGTGAGATGCCAACACATCAATCTGTACAGCAATATTGCTGTACCAGCAAATTGCCAGGTCATTTCATAATCTTTTGAGTCAATGTTTATTGAGGAAGGAGAGACATGTGAATTTTGGGTAATCAATGCACACATACACACACAAATCATCACAATTTTTTCAACTTTGAAATTATTTTTAATCAAATAAATGCTGATATCTGAAGCCTGCAAACAAACCCTGAAATTCCAAATAAAATGTTATCTTTTGTTTTATTTTTATTCACAATGGACACTAATTCCCTCATATATTGTATCTGTAAAGAAAAACTTCAATTTTATGATGGCTATGTATATTTGTAAACAAAATTTCCATAGATTATATCACATTACAATGATAATGGCAGAGAAAAATATTCACCAGAAGTTAGAGAGTCAACTCCCTTTGAGAAAAACAGTCGGAGCTGCAAATCAAACTCTACACTCCAGAAAGTCACTGTTGTGATAGTCAAAAAGGAGAAGCAAGAAGAGTGTTGGGCCTCAGATGCTGAGGAAGGAGTCAATTTGTGTGTAGAAAGGGGTGGAACACTGAAAACTGTGTGCACTGTGTGCTTTCTCAGTGGTTTGCTATTGAGACCCCACCATAAATTCTCTATTTGGCATGTAAAGAAAATCTCAATTTTAACACTACAAGATATAATTCACTGTTAATGCTCTCCCTCAGTATTCTCAATCTGAAATTTGAATCTCAGTCCTCAGGTTAAAACCCAGGAAATTCCCATATCCCTCCTTCCTCAATGAATATTGACTCAGAAGATTATGAAATGGCCTGGCAAGGTCCTTCTTTAGAAATATTGAGGTACAGATTGATGTACTAGCATCTCACTGTTGAAGAAAATATTATGAAGGAGAATTGAAATAAAGATAGGAATAGTGCTTAGTTAAAACTTAGGAATAGTTCTTAACTATTTATCTGTTCTTCAATTTTTAGTGACAATCAGATTTCTTACCAAATCTGATCAACTTTACCAATATTAAATTATTGAACAAATACAACCAGTTCTAACCATCATCACTAACTTTTCCCTCATGCATTAGTCCGAGTCCTCCAAGAAGTAGGTGCCGAGACTACATTAAATGTGCAAAGATTTTATTAAGGGAACAGCCTGTATAGAAGGAAATGGGAAGAAAGTCAAGAAAGGCTGGGGAAGCCATCAGACTGCAAAGTAAACCTGACCCCAAGTGAAGGAAAGAAGCAAAAGTTGTGTGATGATATGCTGCTAGATTGCTTTGTAATTTAAGAAAGTTCATCATGGCCCTCAAGGACTCCTCATGCTAAAGCCTTAGGCCTTTGTTGTCACTAGAAATATGCTTGCCTTAGTTTCTTTAATTAAGTGCAATAGTGTTCCATCATATACTTAACATAATAAATACTTGAATGGACTTGGTGAGGTTAATGATAGAGACTACTCTTCAGATTTCATATTTCAACTTACTGACAGACAAATAAATATTAAAATCAGATGTTGTCCTGTATAGCAACGGTAAAGATTGTAAACGTTATTATAATGTCAATACAGGTAGCTAGTGTTACTAGGTGTTTTCCATGTGCTAGGCATTGTTCTAAGTATTTAACACATCTTATTTTCTTTAAGCCTCTCAACAATCCATTCAGCTGGTATTATTATCAAATCTCTTTTAAATATGATAAATCAGAGGCAGTATAATGACATTAAGTTTACCTCTCCAAGTTACATACTTGGGCACTAAGGGCAATCGAGAAGATGCAAATACTTACATGATTTTTATTGACATGCTTCAAAATAGTCAAAAAATAAGGCACTGACGTTATTTCTGTTATCTAAATTTCAGTTTTCGGACTTGAAAATATCACTCTCTATGACCTAAGATGAAGTTTTATTTATATTCAACTACAGTGTTTCTAAAAAACTATTCTTTAGGATGGTGAGGATTTGTATAGACATTCAAATCACTTGCTATCCTTAATAATAATAACTTAAGTAATAATAGTTAGCGGTAAACTTCATTTGTGGCTTTCTTTGGAAAGAGGTTGATTAAAATAACCCACGGTTAAATATTTTCTGATCAGTGGGATGGACCTCAACTAGGCATTCTTATCAACTCATTTTTCTTTAAATAATGAGTACAAACTTTTAATGATATGATTCTCACCACCTGTCTTTACTTTATCTGAAGTCCAATTTTCTCTTGTGTAACAGAGGTCAAAAAGAAATAGTAGGAAGACCTAATGCAAATGTCAAGCACCTTCTACAATGCTTGACTGAGAGCAGATACTTAAAAATTGCAGCGAGTATGATTATTACTTACTATTACCTACAGTTACTTACAACTGGTTACTCCAGTTACGTATTTTCTCACAAATTTTTATTAAATCCCCAAAATTGACTATCTTAAAAGGTATAATTACCCCCCATTTTGCAGATAAGGAAGGCAAAGTACAGAAGTATTAATTAACTTTTCCAAAATTACACAATTAGCACATCGTTAGAGATAAAACTCGTATTCAGATCTATTAGATGCCAAAACCAATGATGATAATGCTATATCTTGCATTTCCCTCAGATGGGAATAAATTTTAGCCTTTAAGGCAAGCTACAATGGAAAGGGCTGCCTTGAAAACCTACAAATTTCCAAGTTTTGCCTGTCTTGAAGTGGATATAAAAAGACTAATCTGAAGGATTAATGAAAAGTTGATCTGTGTACTGGACAGAAAACCAATCTAGAATATAAGCTAGCATCCAATTCTATGATTTATAAATGGTTTTGAATAGGAAAAAAAGACAATGAGAGAAAACAAGTGTAATCAGAGATCACAATATCTTATTATTTCTCCAGTTTTTTATTTACTGATTTTTCTGATATTTTTGTTTTATATTAATATGTTTTGGGGAAACAGATGGTGTTTGGTTACACAAATAAGGTCTTTAATGGCAATTTCTGAGATTTTGGTGCACCCATTACCCGAGCAGTGTACAATGTATTCAATATATAGTCTTGTATCCCTCGCCACCCCCAACCCTTTCCCATGAGTCCCCAAAGTCCAATGTATCATTCTTATGCGTTTGCATTCTCATAGCTTAGCTCCCATGTATCACTGCGAACATACAATGTTTGGCTGTCCATTCTTGAGTCACGTCACTTAGAATAATAGTCTTCAAATCTATCCAGGTTGCTGCGAATACCATTATTTCATTCCTTTTTATGGCTGAGTAGTATTTCATGTGTATTAGTTCATTTTCATACTGCTATGAAGAAATACCCAAGACTGGGTAATTTATAAAGAAAAAGATGTTTAATGGACTCACAGTTCCACATGACAATCATGGCAGAAGGTGAAGGAGGAGCAAAGACACGTCTTATTTGGCATCAGGCAAGAGAACATGTGCAGAGGAACTGCCCTTTATAAAACCATCAGATCATGAGACTTGTTCACTATCATGAGAACAGCACAGAAAAAAACCACTATCCTGATTCAATAACCTCCCACCAGGTCCCTCCCATGACACATAGGGATTATGGGAGCTACAGTTCAAGATGAGATTTGGGTAGGGACACAGCCAAACAATATAACCGTGGTGTGTGTGTGTGTGTGTGTGTGTGTGTGTGTATAGTGGAAATACTTCTAGTAGTCTCCCTTTTGTATCACCCATGTTATATTTATCACACAATCCTTTCCACGCATTACTAAAGACTAATTGACTTTCTGCAAACACACTCACTTTCTGTATGAACAAAAAGTGTTCATCTTTAATCACTATAATAGTCTCCAATCAAGTTTCCTGAGCCACATTAACATAAACACTTAGTAGAATGTTTACTGAGTCTGACATTCATGATAGACACTAGACAAAGTACTCTACAGAAATTAACTCATATAATCCTATAAGGATACTTATGCTTTAAGAAATAAAGAAACTGGTTTGGGTCACTGTTTCCAGCACAGAGTGTTGCAGAAATTTAAGGCAAGTTATTTTTTTTTTTTTTTTTTTTTTTTTGAATTATACTTTAAGTTCTAGGGTACATGTGCACAACATGCAGGTTTGTTACATATGTATACATGTGCCATGTTGGTGTGCTGCACCCATCAACTCGTCAGCACCCATCAACTCGCCATTTACATCAGGTATAACTCCCAATGCAATCCCTCCCCCCTCCCCCCTCCCCATAACAGGCCCCGGCGTGTGATGTGTGATATTCCCCTTCCCGAGTCCAAGTGGTCTCACTGTTCAGTTCCCACCGATGAGTGAGAACATGCGGTGTTTGGTTTTCTGTTCTTGCGATAGTTAAAGACCAGCTTTCTGGATGAAAAAAAGATATTCTATACAAATAGAAATTCAAAGAAAACAAGGATAGTATACTAATATCAGAAAAAAATAAACTTTAAGTCCAAATTGCACAAAGAGACAAAGTAATTACATAATGGGCCGGGCGCAGTGGCTCACGCCTGTAATCCCAGCACTTTGGGAAGCCGAGGCGGGCTGATCACAAGGTCAGGAGACCCAGACAATCCTGGCTAACACGGTGAAACCCCGTCTCTACTAAAAATACAAAAAGTTAGCCGGGAGAGGTGGCGGGCACCTGTAGACCCAGCTACTCGGGAGGCTGAGGCAGGAGAATGGCGTGAACCCGGGAGGCGGAGCTTGCAATGAGCTGAGATGGCGCCACTGCACTCCAGCCTGGGCGACACAGTAAGACTCCGTCTCAAAAAAGTAGAAAGTAATTACATAATGAAAAAGGGGTAAATTAAGCAAGAGGATATAATGATAGTAAATATATATACACCCAGCATCAAAGCACCTAAATGAATAAAGCAAATATTAGTAGATCTGAAGGGAGAAATACAAAGGATCAAGAGTCTACTATGAAGAGTCTACTCAACAAACTGGGTAACCTAGAAGGAATGGTTAAACTTCCAGAAACATACAACCTGCCAAGACTGAATTATGACAAAATAGACAATCTGAATAGACCAATGATGAATAAGAAAGGTTGAATCTCTTACCAAAGACCAGGGTCTGATGACTTCGCCATTAAATTATATTATTTAAAGAAGAATTAGTACCAAACCTTCTCAAAATCTTGCAAAATAATTAGAGAGAAATATTTCCAAAGTCATTTTAATAAGCAATTATCCTGATAACTAAAGCTGCACAAGGATACTACAAGAAAATAAATACAGAGCAATATCCCTGATTACCATAAACACTAACCAACTAAATTCAGTAGTATATTAAAAGGATCATTCACCACAAATAACTAGGATTTATCCCTGAGATACAAGAATGTTTCAACATATTAAAATCAATAAATATGATACATACACCACACTCACAGAATGAAGAACAAAATCAGATGATCATTTCAAGATACACAGAAAAAAGCATTTGCCAAAATTTAACATCATTTTATAAAAAAAACGCTCAGTAAGTTAGGTATAGAAGGAACATAGCCTGATACAATAAAATCCACAGATCACAAGCCCACAGCTAACACCATACTCAACGATGAAAAGTTGAAAACTTTTCCCCTAAGATCAAGAAAAGGATCAAGACAAGGTGCCAACTCTCACCATTAATATTTAACATTGTACTTGAAGTCCTAGCCAGATCAATTAATAAAGAAAAATAAATAAAAAGAATCCAAATAGAAAAGGGAAAAATTAAACAGCCACTGTTTACAGACGACATGACCTTACATAGAAAACCCTAAAGATTCTACTCAAAACTGTTAGAACTAATAAACAAGTTCAGGAAAGTTGCAAGATACAAAATCACCATACAAAAATTAGTTGTGCTTCTATATAATAACAGTAAACTATGCAAGAAAAAAAAGAAATTTAGAAAGCTATCTTATTTGAAATAGTATCAAAAAGAATTAAACACTTATAAATAAATCTAATCAAGAAAGTGAAAGAGCTGTACAATAAAAATGATAAAACATCAATGAAACAAATTGAAGAAGACACAAATAAATGGAAAGATATTCCATGCTAATGGATAGGAAAATTCAATAATGTCAAAACATCCATACTATCCAAAGTGATCTACAGATTCTGTGAAATTTCTATCCAAATTCCAATGAACTTTTCACAGAAATAGAAAAACAATCCTAAAGTTTCTATAGTACCACAAATGATCACAAATAGCTAAAGCAGTCATGATCAAAAACAGCAAAACTGGAGCCATTCAAAGTATCTTACAATATATACAAATATTTTACCGTAGTATTTTAAAATATATTACAAAGCTATAGTTATCAAAATGTTAGTACGGCATAAAACAGAGAGATAAACCAATGAAACAGGATTTAATAGACTGGAAATAAACCCAAGCATATAAGGTCAACTAATTTTTGACAAAGGTATCAAGAATATACTATAGGGAAATGATAGTCTCATCAATAAATGGCATTAGAAAAACTGGACAACCACATGCAAAAAAATTAAATCATACCTTTATCATATGTTACACACAAATATCAACTCAAAATGGATTAAAATTTAAATGTAAGACCTGAAACTGTAAAGCTACTAGAAGAAAAAATAGGTAAAAAGTTCCATGACGTTAGTCTTAGCAATGATTTCTTAGATACAACACCAAAAGCAAAGTAGATAGATAGATGATAGAGAGAGAGAGAGAGAGAGAGAGAGAGAGAGCGCAAAAACAAGTGATACTACATCAAACAAAAAACTTTCTACATAGTAAAGGAAATAACTGATGAAATAAAATCAACCAAAGAAATGTAAGAAAATAATAGCAAACCATATATCCAATTTATTCTTACAACTGTTATTACAACATCTTGTAGATGGCAAAATTGCCAGTGAAAGAGATTAAGTAATTTGCCCCTTTAGCCTCTATTTTATTTGGTTTTACTTGTTATGTTTGTCTGCTTGATAATTCTTCTGATAAGCCTCTTTATTTGGTTACTTCTTTCAGATATTTTTAGGGACTCCTCTTCTTCCTCAAGTATGTAACATTAATGTTCTCTAGGGTTCTGATCTCAGCCTACTTCTTATCTGAGTCTGCATTTTTCCTATATAATCTTGCCCACATTAGTGATTTTACTTAGCATCTGTATCCCATGACTCCCAAATACACTCACTTATCTCCTAGTCATCGCTGCATATTATTTATTTGTCCTCCAGAATAACAAGTAAGCGTCTTTGGGGTGATGTCATATCTTTTCACTTGAATCTCCTGGACTCAAAACCATATCTGCATCTAACTGCATTTAAGGTTATTTTAAACTTGTCAAGTATCATATTTCTGCATTACAGTAAAATAAAACAATAATGTAACATAGACTTAAGCTGCTTGGGGGCGTAAAAATGAACTTGTTGAATTCGTCAAAATAATTTGACAAAAATAACTTGACAGAATGATTTGTTGAGGACTTTTCAGCTTTGGGTTTCTCTCATTAGTATGGACTGATGGTTAAAGATCACCTTGTCACTGGAGGAAATTTAAAAACATGTATCAGGAAAACACATGATAAAAGTTAGCCATGCGTTGTACTCTTATGGAACCACACTTACCGGATCAATATCTCTTTGTTGAGTTGTGTCTTGTAAATGAAACACTTTGACATTTTCAAGGACATAGAATTTAGTCTTGGAGGAAAACGAATCACTCTTTCATTATTGAGAAATAGCAGTACATGTTCTGGTACATCAGTTTTCTAAGGTCATCCACTGGTCGTGGAACATAAGATTATAGATAAAATAAGAATACCACTCCTGTATTTAGAGTTGGAGGTTATTATTTCTTAATATCAAGCATAATCACACACTTCTCATCTTGTTCAGTCTTAAATCAATGAACTTAACAATAACTATAATTGGTGTCCCAACATAAAATACAGGATATGTTGTTTCAATGTGGTTTATGTCTTCAGTTCTATGAAAGCAGGTGCCATCTAAATTTTTTACATTTTTGTTTATATATTTATTTATTTAAATGGATAAAAATGTATATACTTAAGCTGTACATGATATTTGATATATGTATACATTGTAGAATGGCTAAATCTAGCTATATTTATTATCTCACATACTATTTTTTGTGATGAGAACATGTAAAATCTACTCTCTTAACAATTTTCAAGTATATAATGCATTGTTTTTAAATATAATTACCATGTAATACAATAGATCTCTTGATCTTATTTCTCTTATCTAACTGAAATTTTGTATCCTTTGACAAATGTCTTCCCAACCCACCACCACCACCCCAGATCCTGGTTCTATTGTCTGCTTCTATGAGTTTGGCTTTTTTAGACTGCACATATAAGTGAAATCATAATATTTGCCGTTCTGTGCCTGGCTGATTTCACTTAGCATGATGTCCTCCAAATTTATTCATGTTGTCAAAAGTGGTAGAATTTCCTTCTTTGTTGAGGCTAAATGGTATTCCATTGTGCATATATACCATATTTTCTTTATCCATTCATCCATTTATGGACACTTAATTTGATGCTATATTTTGACTGTGTGAATAATGCCTCAATGAACATAGAAATATAGTCTTTTTTGAGATAGTTATTTTATTTCCTTTATATACACTTATAAGAGGGTTGTTGGATCATATGGTAGTTCTATTTTTAGTGATCTGAGAAACATCCATACAGTTTTCCATAATGACTGTACTAATTTACATTCCTACCAACAGTGTACTGGGTTCCCTTCTCTCCATATCTTTGCCAACACTTGTCATCACTTTTCTTTTTTAATAATAGGCATCCTAACAATCTAAGGTAATATCTTCATTTACGTAAAAGCAACACCATTTTAATTTTAATTTCACATTTGTTATATTCACCCTACCCATATATTGCTTTTTATCTACCCAGCAATGTGACCTTAGTGCCTATAACAGTATTTTATATCTACTGTTTGAAAAAATATGGGGAGAAATACAGGAAGGGAGGAAAGAAGAAAGAGAGGGAGGAGGAAAGAGTGGGTAGAAGAAAGACAAAAAAGGAAGCAAGGAGGAAGAAAGGAACAAAAACTGGAAGAAAAAGAATGTAATCGACCATATTGAAATGCGTTTTTAAAATGTCATAGCAGTGAATATTTTAAAAGTCAGAAATATTCCAATAGTTATTCATAGGGAACCTGCATATTTATGATGCTTAAAAGTTAGAAGCCAAAATAACTGATTTAATTATCTTGCTCTCATAATGGAATATATATATATTTCTTTATGATCCAGAAAAATATCAATTTCCAATGGTGAGAATGAGTTACTAATTCACTGTGGTGAAACTTGGAAGACTTTATTATCCTCAAGTCTAACGTATATTTAAAATTATATTTATAATATATAATAATTAATTTATACTTTGTCCTCAAGGTAAATTCAGGATGAGTGTATGCATATGTATGTGTGTGTATATACATATGTTTGTATGTGTGCGTGTGTGTGTATGTGTTTGTGTATGTGTATAATCTCTTGGTTAGAATAAATGATCTTTTCACAAAATTATTTATTGTATTAAAGTATCACATGACTCTTTTTAAGTTATTTTATTCCCACATTTAAGTTTTGCCTCCTCTGTTTATTTCTGTCATAAAAAAATTTATTTTGCAAAATTAAAAGCACACAACAAATAGTCTTCTCTGTTCTATATATTAATTGTATTTAAGTTTTTAAAATGTATTATTGGCACAATAATTGTACATACTAATGGAGTACAAAGTGATGTTTTGATACTTGTATATATTGTAAAATAATCAAAACAGGGTAATTCACATATCCATCACTGTGAACATTTATAATTTATTTGTGATGAGAAGACCTATAAATCTCTTTCTAGCTACTTTGAAATACACAATATGTTGATGTTAACGCTAGTCAACCCACTATACAATCAAACACCAGAACTTATTCTTTCCATCTAAAAGTGGACCGTTGCCATTGACCAATCTATTCCCATCCTTTGGTAACCACTATTTCACTCTCTACTTTTATAAGAACAACTTTTTAAATTCCACATATGAGTGGAAATCGTGAAGTATTTCTTTTCTGTGCCTGGCTTATTTCACTTTTTAACTGTTTGAAAAGAAGAAAATTTTTATTTTTTTTTCAAATGATTATGATTGTATCTTTTGGATTTTTCCTCTAAAGTCAGCAAATATGATATTTTGGCAGGAAATGACAACTTTAGCAAGGCATCTGCCTTAGTCTAATTTAAATATACCAGAGAAAACAATGCTACGATTACATCTTTTATTTAAATTTTTGAGTGACACAATAATTGTTAATAATTATCTTCCTATCTAACTGTACCTTCATAAATTTCAATAATTTTTATAACATCAATAATTGTCATGCATAATAATGTGGTTGAAAATTCTGTATAGTGTCTGCCTGTTGGAAAATTTCATTATGATATACTTAATAATTCACATTCTAAATAACACACTGCATTCCTAATATAAATAAATGAAGAAAAACAGCAGACAAGAAGCAAGTAAAATACATATGTCATTATCAATTCTATAGGTGTTTGATTAAAATTTTTTAGCAGAAAAATAACCTTTGGATTTTCAAATATAATATTCTTCTGTAATATTTTACTATTCTTGACCAAAAATTTAAGGAGAACTCTGCTAATAATTATCATATTTTTCAGTTAGGTGCAATATGAGAGTCACAAGTTCAGTGGGGATTAAACATCCCTCACAATGTTTTTTAATTTTGATGTGTGTAATTCAAATATAGTTCATATTTAATGGCATTAGCTCTGACTTTATTTGTGAAAAACTGAGTTATGAAATTATAGCAAACAGTATTATGTTCAGCTTTTTATAAATGATAAAATAGTGCTGAGTATTTAATAATTTTTTCCAATTTTATTTTTCACAGTAGACATACGTGTAAAAAATGTTTGTCTGCTTCACAGTCTATCACTTTTTCCTTTAAACTTTTCACCAGCTTATTTTTAAATTATTCCTAACGCATTTTTGACAAATGAGTCCTTATAATTTTAACCTCCTTTAATGCCCATTTTATCTGCTCTTTTGCCCACCTTCCCTCGAATTTTTCTCTACATTGATTCCACGGTTATCAATCTAAAATGCAATGCTTCCCATATCACATGTTGGCTTATAGTCTTTCATGCTGCCTTCAGCCCTCATAATAATATAAAAATATTAAGCTCCGGCTAGCCCTTACCCTCAGCTCTTACGCATCTCTTGCGCTCTACATTCCCGTTGTGCTGTCATATCTATGCAGGTTTCCAGAGATGAGGAAATACTTTGCATTTCCTCATCTCCTTTCTGTAACTCCTCTCATATTATGGGGCCTACCGCGATGTTTACCAAGTTTATTCAATCTGGGTGATATGTATATTTTAGGTGTTCTCATAATGTTTTGACTTTTTAGCATATTTTTATTAAAACATTTTGGATAACATATCTTATAGAACTTCATCAGAAAATAAGCTCCTTGAAATAAGGAAATATGTTTTAATTCTCTTTGTATTACAAGTACCTCAGTGCTTTAGAACATAGAATAATCAGTACATGCTTGACAAAAAAATGAATGAGCTACTTTATCATACATACATTACTAAATCTCAAATGATATCAAGCTTCTATTTATTTTATCCATGTTTGGTGGTTGCCATGTCTACAAGTATATGAGAAAATTTGGAGGACAAATTAACCACATTAACAGTATCTAGTCTATTTTGTTCTGGGTTATGTTTGTATTTACTTGTATGTTGTTTATTGAGTTAATCCACTTCACATAATTTCCTCAAATTAGCTTACAAAATTTCCTTAAGGTGATCAAATACATTTTTACACACACACACACACACACACACAGAAACACACCTACCCTCAGCTCATATATATTTGGCTCAAAGTCAAAATTGAAAAAATTACGCAATAAAAAAGTGGGATGACAAGCAAACAGAGTGTCCTGAAATGTAAAAAAAAAAAAAAAAAAAAATCACTGTAATAAAAGTCAGTATTTCCTGATCTGAGTACAATTGTATCTGTAGACCCATCACACAACTCCCCTGAACCTCTCTTCCTCTTCTGGTATAATTAGAGGACATTTTCCCTCTGGTATTCCTGGTATATAGTTACTGTGAAATTCATAAATGGTTAGTGGCAGTACTCCAAATTATAAACGTATGCTCTACTCTGAGTTTAAAATTACAAACAAGTTGTGAAACAATAGTTTACCATCTTATCATGTATGAAAAAGCGAAGGAAAATATAATAAAAAGAGAAAACAATACAGATGCTACCATCAAAGCAAATGTTTGAATTTAAGTACTCTTGCTTTTAGGACTTTTGAAAATTTCTCTTTAAAATCTCTGTTCGCTACTAGTATTATGTATTTAAAAATAAATGACAATATTTGTATACAAATTATCCAATACTGTCAATCCTATAGTGGCACAAAGTGAGGTATAATTTTACTCTCAATTGTGTTATAAAATTAAGAACTTTTTCTGCTTTTTTGTTCCTATAAAAGTTAATAATTCATTTGAAGACAGACATTTTTATTCACAGGAACTATTGACAATCTATTTTTCAAATATTTATTCCTTAATTCAAGAGAAATATTATACAATATAATATATATTATTTAAATTGACTAAACAAGATAGTGTAATGTAATGTCATTTTTAAATTTTATTTCTTTTAAGATTTTTCCCAACATTATTTAAGTCTGATACAGCACTTTGTTACAGTATATCAATGTATTAGGACCTCATAAATGTCTTCTTACTAATTTATATAATTAAATAGATGTGCAATAAGAACATCTATCAAAAGTTGCACAATTTGAGACAGAAATAGTACAATTAAAGCATTTAAACCATGAGAAATATGTGGCTTTAAAGAAACAAATGCTAAAGAATATCGGGGTTAGTTTCAACCTCTTTAGTCATCAGGAAAACGTGAGTTAAAACCAGCATGATGTACTGTTAAACACACACTAGAATGGCCAAAATCAAAATGACTGGAAAAAAAAAAAAAAACCTAAATGTTAATTAGGATGTAGAACAACAAGAAACTTTCATACATCATTAGTGGGAGTGCAAAGTTATTCCAAATGGTACCCTAGAAAACTCTTTAGCAATTTATGAAAATATTAAATGTGCATCTGCCACAAACACTATCACTGTGTCTTATCCAAGAGAGGGGAAAAAAAAGATGTCTTCAGAAATTCTTGCACAAATAACATTGTAGGACTTTTATTTGTAGTAGTCTCAAACTAGAAACAGCCACATCCTTCCATGGGAGATGGATAAACAAACAGCCAGGCCTTCAGTGGGAGATGGATAAACAAACTGTAGTAATGAATAGATTACACAGCAAAGTTTCCAACAACGTAGATAAATTTCAAAAGAATTTAGCCATGTGAAAAAAGCTAAAGACTTTAGAGTATATGCCATATGATTCTATACGAACAGGCAAAAACTATTCATCAACTTAGATGAGTGTTTATTTCTGGAAAGGGTGATCAGTTAAGGGCCAGGGGAAACTTCCTGGGATGATGGAAAGACTGTATTTCTACCCTGATAGCAGATTGACTTACCCACTTAAAATATGTTTTTACCATATAGAATTATACCTGAATTTCTTTAAAATTATTAGTTAATCAAAAGAAAAATTGTTCTGAATACAACTGAAGCTTTGTTCTTCCCACTCAATTATATTCCCACTAATTCTATACCTTCTCAGGTTACCAGGATTCTGCAAACAGTGCATATACTTCCCAAGCATATTATATATATTATACTTGTATTACACATGCATGTAGCTATTACAATGAATAGTAGATGTGGGTTTAAAAATGTTTTCTTTTTTGTGTAATGAGATGACGTTTTTACTATTTTAAAATTGGAGACAACTGCATTTTTTGAGTTTCAGAAAAGATTGAATTCGTAGATTTCTCAAAGCACACCAAAAATATGTTATCAATAAATATTCTTTAGAAAAAAGTTTAGACATATATATCATGTTATTCTTAACAGTTCACATTAATTTAGTATTGCTTTCACTTAGCAAGGACTACTTTGACTCAAAAATTAGAAAAAAATTCTGTGTTATTTTCAATGAATCAGTATTTACTAAACAAAAATTAACATTGTTAATAATAATTGTTCTTATACGTAGAGATATTTCTGTTTGTAAGAAGGTGTCTTAATGAACTATAGACATAATCAGCGTAAGGCATTAAACATTAAAGGGTGAAACCTGACAACAAGTATATGCACATACACATTGCAATAATATAGGGCTTTCTATATTACAGGATTTGTTTTCTTTCTCTCTGTTTATTTATATCTTACTGAACTTATATACTACATGCCTTTTATTTTTAACTGGTGGAAAGAGATTTAATTTTGCTTTAATTTTCTTTTCATTCTCATGTTAGCTGTACACTGCTTTTATGTGCATGTCTGTCTTTTCCTGATCAAAAAAACCGTAAAGTTCCTTACTGCATATTGGACTAAATTAGGTTTCCATACTTAGGGGTTTATATAAACACTATGTATTTCTATCCTAATAACAGATTGACATAGCCACTTAAAATAGGTTTCATCACATATAATCATACCTAATTTTTTTTAAGTTACTAATGAAAAGAAAAATTATTCTGAATGCAACTGAAATTTTGTTCTTCCCACTCAATTCTTTTCTTGTCCTTACTTTCTCAGAGGTAACCAGGATTTTCTGTCTTGTTATGGAGAAGAAGAAGAAATCCTTATCATTGTTCATTGAAATTCAAATTAAACTGTGCAGAAGTATATTTAGTATACCTATAATCATTTGCAGCTTTCAATTTTGAATCAAAAAAACTGTTTTATCTTTAAAAAGATGAGACATTAATTTTTAAAGTAAAAACATTTCATCTGCTGCAGAATTTGAAGTTTTTTATGTGGTGTATTTAAAAAGATTAAATCGTTATTCTAAAAAGAAATTTTATAATATTACCAGGTCTTCAGTTTTCATGCTTTCATATAAGATCAAGAAGAGTTTTTAATCCTAGAATTAGAATGCATTAGGGAATTTAATAAAGTATAGTTGTCAGAATCCCACCAATTGAATAAAAATCTCTGACAGAGCCAAGACATCAGCATTTTTCAATAGATCCCCAAATGAGTGAAAGTTGCATTTACTTTGTATGAATTTGATGCCAAGTGTTGCTGATTTTACTTGTTGCATGTTAGGGTACTTAGTAGATATTAAAAAGCCAAGAACATGTACAAGATGGATTTGCAGATTGTAGCTTACCTATTGTATTATTCACCCCAATTATCTCTAATTGTTTAGTATTTATTCATACAATTAATGTTTTTTTGTAAAGTCTATGTTGCCAGCAGTGCAACTGTATTACACTGTATTAGGTATCAAGAAGTACATAAAAGCATTTCTTCTTTGTACTTCTTAAAGTCTTTTTGATTGATTTTTTGTGATTTAAACAACATCCAAGTGAGAGTTTAGCATCAGAAAAGGTTAAATCATAATAATAACTAATACAGAGAAGGGCTTTAGTATTCTCACCAAAGCCTTTAGGTATGGCCTTTAATATTCTCACCAAAGCCTTTAGGTAGTTAAGTATTATCGTACACTGTTTATATTACAACTATTATTGTACACTGTTTGTATTACAACTTAAATATCTAAGAGGCATCACAAAGTTAACTTTTATATAACTAAGCTCCTAATGTTCTCCCCCAAACTTGCTCTTCTCTCCATCTTTGCCAACTCAGTAAGTAATAATTACATTATTCTAGGTAAGCAAACAAAAAACCTGGGATAATTATTAACCACTTTTTTCTCTCACACTTCACTTCCAACCTATTAAGCTACATTTGCCAAAGTATGTCAAAGTATGTCTAGAATGTCACAATTTCTCTTTATCCCCACTGCTACCATACTAATATGTATGAATTATTTAAATAGCCTCGAAATTGCTCATGTTTCTTCCTTTAGCTCCTTCAGTTTACTTTTAGCAGATAATCTAGAGTTCTCTTCAACTTTACATCAATTTCCAATCGCATAAATGTTTTCTTGAAGTCTCTATAATACTCAAACGCCCTATATTATGGTCCCATTTGTCTCTCTGACCATTTTGACCACATTCACTGTTATCCAACTACACTGGCTTATACGATATTTCTCAAAGTTGCCAGTAATGGTCATATATCAAGTTCTTTGCAAGTGATTTCCTCCTGGACTCTCTGCAAGGTTTTGTTTCTTATTTCCTTGAAGATTTTACTCTCCTGTTCAGGAAGGCATTTCCTGGCCATCCTACCTAACAGAGAACACCCATTCCCTACCAATACTTTTTATCCTCTTTCTCCAACTCAATTGTCTCCTTAGTATGATTCACTATCCAACTAATCATATCTTACTTTTAACATGTTCATTTTTCTCAGCCAGTCCAAATATAAGCTTCACAAAAAGCAGAGTTTCTTATTGTCATTGTTGTTTGTGATTTTATTCCAGATGCTTAGAAAAATTCCTGACACATACTAGATACTCAATAATTATTCACACGAAGTAAAGAATCTTAACTGTATTGTCAACTTCAGCATCTGTCAAAATATTTTCTCCATTGCATATGCAAAAATCTCAAGTGTACTCCAAAAAGAATTACTGTGTTTGTCAAATATTTTGGAGATCATTTCACAGATGGATTCAAATTTTAACTGAATCTTCATGAACATATGAAAATTGGCATGAGAGAGAATATAGGCAATGTAAAGGAAGTGCATTTTCAGGTAGATGAAGTATGGAGTGTTGCATGTACTCTGGAAAGACTGTAAATGGCACATGAGACATGTCAAAAAATGGAGTCAGAAATATTTCCTAGAACGATTTTGATTGATCGTGAATTCTATGTTAAATATATTGAACATCACCTAGATTTTATTACAAGACCATAGAAATTTTTGATTCATTAAAATTACCTGTTATATCTGCTTTAGAGAGAAAATGTTTGTGAAGATGCTCTTGAAAATGCATTTTACAAATAACAGATAAGATGTAAGAAAGCCTGTTAGAAAGCTGAGTATGAGTATATAAGCAACATCAGATAAACTACGAAGAAGCAATAGATTGAAAAGATAAGGTGGAAGAAGTCAAAGTATAAATATTTCCAAGAATTTTGTTGGCTAATGAAAGAGAAAACTGGGTGATTCAGTTAGTGGGTGGGACAGAACGACGGTATCTGTAAAATGAAGAATTAAGGATATTTTAGGCTAAGCAAAGAAGCAGGTGCAAGTGAAACAAGTAAAGCTGTAAAAGGAAAAAGTAACAAATATATAAGTAAGCTTGTAGAGAATGAGGAAAGAGCAGATAGGCCCATATCTCACAGAGAATTAAGAGTCACGAAAGTGAGCAAATATGGTTGTCTGATTTCCAAACTCAGAAATTAGCAAGGGCCAAAACAGTTGCTGCTAAAGACAAGTAATACTGACTGTTAAGTGAAATTAAAAAGTTTACTAAACTTCAACAAGTGGTAGGCCAACGTGAGTGACAGAGAGGGAAAAATGAAAAACCAGATTTCTTCTCTTCAGGAAGACAAAGTTATTCATATAGTTCCATGTCAAACAAGATAATCCCTAGGTAGCAATGAAGGTTACATAAAAATCAGAAACAATAAAATAATGGCAGTTCCATAAATCATAGTCCCATGAAAGAAAAAGATTTAAATCTATGAATAGCTATAAATACTAAAGATAATAATCAGTCCTAAGTAGTATTAAAAATATATTCACATGTGGTAAATTTGACAAATATTTCTCCATAAAATTATTAGAAATTTTAACATTCTAGTGCTTAAATATCAATGCTTCAGATAATTAGGAGACTTCCTTATCCAAAACTCTCTGTCTTCCAACAATTATAGACACCTAGAAATTAGCATTTTGTGAAACCCAGTCTCTACTAAAAAATACAAAAAAAAAAAAA
>NW_012109108.1:446319-446908 GCF_000951045.1 Mandrillus leucophaeus
TTGCTCTGTCACCCAGGCTGGAGTGCAGTGGCATGATCTTGGCTCACTGCAACCTCCGCCTCCCAGGTTCAAGCGATTCTCCTGCCTCAGCCTCCAGAGTAGCTGGGACTACAGGTGCACGCCACCACATCTGGCTAATTTTTTGTATTTTTAGTAGAGACAGGAAATATGGACCTATTTTAGGTTCAAATATGACCTACTTTAGGCAGGTCCAGGTTAAACTAAAATAATTTTAGTGTTAGCCAGGATGGTCTTGATCTCCTGACCTTGTAATCCACCCCCCTCAGACTCCCCAAGTGCTGGGATTACAGGCTTGAGCCATGGCACCCGGCCAGACACAAAACTCTTTAACAGTTTTAAATTTGGATAATACGTAAACATATTTTAAATAAATATTGAAAAATAGCAGAAGTGCCAACAATGAGTCATATTTTATATTTGGATATTGAAACTATTAACTTCTCTGTTCAGATCAAGCTAGCACTTTAGGAACCTCTGTTCCCATAATACCTTACTAATTTTAGTTTACCCATGTTTACCATGGGTAATTTTGCATTCCTCATGTTGCCTTTTTTTTTTTTTTTTTTTT
>NW_012109108.1:448405-449008 GCF_000951045.1 Mandrillus leucophaeus
CATTAACTCATCATTTACATTAGGTATATCTCCTAATGCTATTCCTCCCCACTCCCCCCCACCGCACGACAGGCCCCCAGTGTGTGATGTTCCTCATCCTGTGTCCAAGTGTTCTCATTGTTCGATTCCCACTTATGAGTGAGAACATGCGGTGTTTGGTTTTCTGTCCTTGCGATAGTTTGTTCAGAATGATGGTTTCCATCTTCATCCATGTCCCTACAAAGGACATGAACTGATCATTTTTTAATGGCTGCATAGTATTCCATGGTGTCTATGTGCCACATTTTCTTAATCCAGTCTATCATTGATGGACATTTGGGTTGGTTCCAAGTCTCTGCTGTTGTGAATAGGGTCACAATAAACATATGTGTGCATGTGTCTTTATAGCAGCATGATTTATATCCCTTTGGGTATATACCCAGTAATGGGATGGCTAGGTCAAATGGTATTTCTAGTTCTAGATCCTTGAGGAAACGCCACACTGTCTTCCACAATGGTTTAACTAGTTTACAGTCCTACCAACAGTGTAAAAGTGTTCCTATTTTTCCACATCCTCTCCAGCACCTGTTGTTTCCTGACTTTTTAACAATCACCATTCTAACC
>NW_012109108.1:453423-467264 GCF_000951045.1 Mandrillus leucophaeus
TTTTTTTGTATTTTTTAGTAGAGACGGGTTTCACCGTATTAGTCAGGATGGTCTCGATCTCCTGACCTCGTGATCCGCCCTTCTCAGCCTCCCAAAGTGCTGGGATTACAGGCTTGAGCCACCGCACCTGTCCGTGTTGCCTCTTTTCTAACCCCAGGAAGCAGAGCAGAGATGTTTGATCTGCTTGGTCACATTTTATCTTGTGACTTCTGAAAAAGTAGTCACAATGTAGATACCAATTTACTTTACATAAATTATTGCAAACCGCTACAACTTTAGTGTTAAATATTACTATTATCATTTTAATATATAAAAATCTCTGAAAGAAATTAAGAAAACAAGCTTTTATGAAAGTTACTGCTATTAAGTTAGAGAACTGAGTTTCCCATTATATCACATAAACATGTACATAGCTTATTTTATTTTTAGTGTTGACAAATTAAAGGCAATGGATATGGTGAACACATTTTTTTCACATACGCAATTTGATGTATCAAAAATGTAATGTGATATATTTATTTAGGATATTTTAGACTAGAGAACACACTGAAGTACCTATAAGAAAAATCAGCATTTGGAGAGGGCGGAGAAATATGTAGGACTCTCCAGCAATTGTCCCGGACAGAAACATCAATTTCAACAACATCCATGCACAAAACATACCTTCACAAGGACTCAGAAAGCCAGGTGAGAGATCATAGTATCTAGTTGTAGCATAATAATAAAAAGAGATACATTAAAGAGCATAGGAAGGATAATTTTACATTACCCATATCACGTCTTT
Source organism: Mandrillus leucophaeus (assembly GCF_000951045.1). Classification (NCBI taxonomy): domain Eukaryota; kingdom Metazoa; phylum Chordata; class Mammalia; order Primates; family Cercopithecidae; genus Mandrillus; species Mandrillus leucophaeus. The sequence continues at coordinate 454,208 of NW_012109108.1, forward strand.
TCCACCCCCAGGCAGCAGAGCATGGAGAGGTATCATACACTTGGGGAAGACAGACGTGAGTAAACATAGGAATTTTTCTTCAACCCCATCACCATTCCTGCCATAGTAAAACCTAGTGCCAGGCAGACCCTTATAGTTCCTGACACCAAGCCAGTATCCAAGTAATGAGCGCCCAGACTTGCTCTGGTGCCAGGTAAGAACCTGTAACTCCTACCATGTGGATTTGATCTGCAGTCTACATAACTGCTAGTCAACTACAGTGGCCGAGGGCTCCAGACAAACTTTGCTAGCAAGCGGGCCTCAGTGTCTATGAGCTGTGGGTGTGCCCAAACACAGAACTGGCATTAGTGACCAAAGAATTCCAGCCTGGCATTGTACCAGCCACTATGACCCTGGGCTTAGGATGCCCTCTAGTGATGCAATGACTGTAGCAGTCATGAACTTAGGGACCATGCCAGTTTTTCCAGAATCTTTGGACAGGTTTACTGTGAAGGAGCTTTCCCAGACAAAGCCAGGCTGTAAAGACTGGAATCAAGTACCTACTTCTGCAATGCATAGACATAAATGAACAATCACAAGAATAAAGAAAAAAAAAAAAACATGATATCACCAGCCAAACAAAATAAGGTGTCAATGACCAACCCTAAGCGAATGGAGATGTATGAATGACGTAACAAAGAATTTAAAATAGCTGTTTTAAGAAAGCTCAACAAACTTCAAGAAATACAGAGAAAAAATTCATCAAAAGAGGAAAACAATAAGTAGTCATATAAAAAATTAACATAGAGATTGAAATCATCAAAAAAAGTAGAAATTTTGGAGCTACAAATTACAAAGAATTAAATAAAAAATATAATAACAATAGAATTGATCAAGCAAAAGAAAAATATGTATACCTGAAGGCAAGCTATTTTTAATTATATTGGCAGAAAAGAAAAGAAAATAGAATAAATAAAGCTTATGGGATTTATGGAACAGCCAGAAAGGGCAAATTTTTAGTCATTGTAATTCAAGAGAGAGTAGAGAAAGATAAAGGGATTAAAAGAATATTTTCTAAAATAATAGCAAAAAACTTTCCTGGTGAAAGATCTAAATATTCAGATACATGGAGGTCAAAAATCTCCAATCAAATTGAATCCATAGAAGATAACTCAATTTATAATATCAAATGGTCAGCAATCAAAGACAAACAGAGGATCCTGAAAGCAGCAAGAAAAAAGGGGCAAGAAGCATAAAAGAGAGTCATAGTATACCTAGAAGCAGACGTCTCAATAGACATCTTACAGGACAGGAGAGAGAAATAATATATTCAATTTGCTGAAAGAAAAAAGTCTGCCAACCAATAATATTGTACCAAGCAAAGGTATCCTTTAGAAATGAAGGAGAAATAAATATTTTCTCAGACAAACGAAAGCTGATCACCACCAGATCTGCTTAAAAAAAATACTAAAGAAGTATTTAAACTGAAAGAGAAGGGTGCTAATGAGTAACATGAAAACATCTAAAAGTATAATTCTCTCAAAGTATAATTGCAGTCTGACTTTTTTGGGGAGTGCTCCTTAGCAGTAATTCTCACTAATGTAAAGTAAGTACACTACCAAATTTGGAATACTTTAATATTGTAATGATGTTGTGTAAATTACTTATACTAATACACCAAAGTGTCTTGCTTTGTTTTTTGCTTTTGTTTTTGGAATCAAAGTTAGGTTGTTATTGCTTAAAATAACCTATTATAAGAGGTTTTTGAAAACTTCATGGTAGCCACAAAACCAAAACCTACAATAGGCACACAAAAAATAAGAAGTGAGAAATCAAAATGCACTAGCAGAGAAAATTATTTAACCACAAAGGAAAACTCTATGAGGGGAAGAGAGAAACTACAAAATCACCAGAAATAACAAAGTGGCAGTAGTATTTACCCATTACTAATTACCTTGAATGTAAATGGATTAAATAATTCAATCCAAAGACAGGGTGGTTGAATGAATAGAAACAAAACTCAGCTATACGCTACCAAGAAGAGACTCACTTCACCCATAAGGACACACTTGGACTGCAAATGAAGAATGAAAAAATACTTCATGCAAATGGATAGAAAAAGAGAACACCAATAGTTACACTTATATCAGATAAAGTAGACTTTAAGTCAAAAACTATAAAAAGAGACAAAGAAAGTTATTATGAAGTCATGTAGTGATGAGTTCAGCAAGAAAATATAACAGCTGTAAATATATTTGCATCTAATATTAAAGTATCTAAATATATAATGCAAATATTAATAAATCTGAAGGGAGAGATAAACTGCAATAAAATAACATTTTAAATAATAATAATAAAGTAGAAGACTTTAATACCCCACTTTCACCAATGGACAGATCATTTAGACAAAAAATGAAGAAGAAAACACTGGACTTAAGTACATTAGAACAAATGGACCATGCATCTAAAAACTGCAGAATATACATTATTCTCAACTGCACATGGAACATTCTCCAGAAGAGATGATACAATAGGCCACAAAAAAAGTCTGAACAACTTTAAGAATATTTAAATCACATTAAGTATGTTTTCTGATCATTACAATATAAACCTAGAAAAAATAACAGGGGGAACTTTGGATAATTCACAAATACATGAAAATTGAACCACATATGCCTGAACAGCCAACGGGTCAGTGAAGAAATTAGAAGAGAAATTTTAAAAATTCCTAATAAAAATGAAAATGGGAACACAGCATACAAAAACCTGTGGGATATAGCAAAAGCAGTTCTAAGATGAAGTTTATGGAAATAAATGTCTACATCTAAAAAGAAGAAAGATATCAAATAAACAATGTCACATCACACCTCAAGGAACTCAAAAAACAGGACAAAACTAAGCACCCCAAAGAAGAAGGAATATAATAAATATCAGAACAGATATAAATGGAATAGAGACTAGGAAAACAATTCAGAATCATCAAAATGATGACTTGCTTTTTATAGAAGATAAAATGAACAAACTTTTAGCTAGATTACCTAAGAAAAACAGAAAGAAGGCTCAAATAAATAAAATCAGACATGAAAAAGGACAGCTGATAATACAGAAAATACAAAGGACCATAGGAGACTATTATGAGCAATTACACACAACAAATTGGATAACATAGAAGAAATAGACAAATTATTGGGAACATACTACCTACCAAGAATAAATTATGAAGAAATAAAAGATCTGAACAGATTAATAATGAGTAAAGAAATTGAACAAGTAATAAAAAGTCTTCCATCAAAGACAAGCCACGGATCTGATGGCCTCACTGCTGAATTTTACCTAACATTCAATGGGAACTAATAACTAATTCTTCTCATAATGTTTCAGAAAATTGTAGAGAAGGAAATTCTCTCTAATTCATTCTATAAGGCCAGTATTATCCTGACACCAAAATCAGACAAAGTAACAACAAAAATTAAACCTATAGATTGATATTGCTGATGATCATAGATGCAAAAATCCTCAACAACATATTAGCAAACTAGAGTTTTTATACTGCCCAAAGCAATCTACAGATTCAATACAATCCCTAGCAAAATATCAATGACAGTCTTTACAAAAAAAAATTCTTGATATTTGATTGGAATCACAAAGGACCCTGAGTAACCAAAGGATTCTTGAGGAAAAGAGAACAAAGCTGGAAGCACAGCACTACTTGACATTAAAATATACTACAAAGCTATAGTAACCAGAGCAACATGGTACTGGCTTAAAAACAGAGATGTAGACCAAATGAACAGAATAGAGAGCCCCGCCCCCCTCAAAAAAAATCATGTATTTTTAACAAGACATCAAGTGACTTTTAACAAGACATCAAGAAAATACAATGGGGAAAGAAGAGTTTCTAATAAATGATGTTGGGGTATTCACGTCCAGAAAAATAGAATTATACCCTTATCTCTCATCATATTCAACGATCACTCAAAATGGATTAAACACTTAAATGTAAGACTTGAAACCATGGAACTATTGGAAGAAAACATAGGGAAAATATTCACGACATTGGTTTATGCAATGATTTTTTTTTTTTTTTTTTGTATATGATATCAAAAGCATAGGCAACAAAAGCAAAAACAGACACATTGGATCATATCAAACTAAAAAGCCCAATAGTAAAGATACAAATAACCTGATTAAAAATGGGCAAAAGACCAGAATAGATATTTCTCAAAAGAAGACTACAAAGGGCCAACAGATATATTTAAAAAGATCAAAATCACTAATTATAAGGCAAACGGAAATTGAAACCACAATGACATATCATTCCACACCTGTCAGAATGACAATTATCCAAAAGATAAAAGATAAATATATTGGTAAAGATGTGAAGTGAAAAAAAAAAAAAAAAAAAAAACACTCGTACATGTTATGGGCAAGGTAAACTGGTACAGACATTATGAAACACAATATGGAGGTTCCTCAAAGAACTGAAAATAGAACAATCATATGATCCAACAATCCCACTACTGGATGCATAGCCCAAGGAAATTAAGAGCTTCATGCCCTACCTACTGAGCTAGCCCTTGGGCTTCTAGCTCAAGGAAATAAAATCAAGATGTTGAAGAGATATCTGCACTCCCATGTTTACCCCAGCAATATTTCCAGTGACCAAGATATGAAATCAATCTAAGTATTCATCAACAGATAAATAAAGAAAATATAATATATGCACTCATTGGAATACTATTTAGATATAAAAAGAAGAAAATTCTGTAATTTGTGACAACATCAATGAACCTGGAGGACATTGTGCTAAGTGAAGTAGTCTAGGCACTGAAAAACAAATACTTTATGATCTCATATTGGAATCTCAAAAAAGTGATCTCATAAAAGTAGAGAGTAGAATGGCAGTTGCCAGAGACTGATGTTGATCAAAGGATACATAATTAGACTTACATAAAAGAAAGAAGTTCAAGAGAGCTATTGTATAGTATGGTGACTACAGTTAATACATAATGCATTCTTGAGCATAGACATTAAGTGATCTTATGACAAAAAATAACTATGTAAGGTAATGCATTTGTTAATTAGCAACATTTAACCATTCACTATATATATATACTTCCAAACATTAAGTTACACATGATAAATACATACAATTTTATTTGCCAATTTAAAACATAAATTTGAAAAAAGATACTGCTGATCTAGAAAACAATTTTCTAGCAGAAAGTAGGCAGAAGTCTGTTAACAAAAAGATTATATTATTACAACAAAAAATAAAGAAAAATAAAAAATTATCTTGAGCCACGCAGTTAATACCTGGCAGAGGTAAGACATACAAACTGGAATATAGATAATCATTGTACATAATAACATCCTCATTTCTGGCTATCATGTTCTAGATCCACCTGAGTGAAAACACTTCTTGGAATACGTGTTACAAAAATAAATGGAGAAACAATTTCTAATCATTATGACTTCTTAGAATTCAAATCTCTTGTAGATATTTCAAACCACTGAATGACCACATCACACAAGAGTAAGATTTAAATAGTGCTACGATAACCCGCCTAAGGTCTCCCTCTGCTTAGATTTCTTATCTACCATTTAGGAAATAAGGTAATATTTTCATGTATCCCTTTGTTATTCTACATCCCTAATGATATTGTAAAACCTGATGATCTGCAAAATTTATTTAAAGAAATTTATGCCACTATACCTTAGGATTCTTTGAGAGGTTGTTTTATAACTAACATGAGCTACTGATTTATCTCCATTTGGATGCTATGGATAGAATTAAGATTGAGAAATAGACACTGAAAATCGTTAATTATGCTGTTCCATCTTATGATGTCAAAGCCTTATTTTAAGGGCAAGGTCAACATAATGAAATTTTTGGAAATCCAGGGCACTGTGTGTTTGATTCCTGACCTCCTGGATTACTTTTTTGTCTGGTATCCACATAGCAAAACATTTATCTAACATAGTTGTTCTGAAGACTAGAGATAGTATTTAAAACATACCTAGCACAGTGTCTGGGAAGAGCAGATACTTAGTAACTGCACCTATTTCTAAATTTCTTAATTACCAACAAGTTAAAGTATTTCTTTAACTCTCAAGTAACATCTGTCCATGTTCTAGTTTCCTTTCACGTGAAAAATATAATGATGAAAATTGATAAACTGCAATAAATGATCAATGTATTTCAAATATTAAGAGGCAATAGTGTAATTATGAATTTATCATTTTAAAACATTTTTATAAAATGATTGTAAAATTAATATATATGCATAAAGATCATTTTATCCTATAAAAGTAAACAAATATCAGATTTTTATTAGTTATTTTAATAGAGTAAGAAATTAATAACAAGCAGATAATGCAAATCTCTGTATATGACATAAAATAATACCTATGTGTGCACATTCTTTAGATTTGCATATTTACGGCTCACTGGCATATTTAAAACTGTGTGAAAAAATTGTTCTTTAAAAATAATTAATTCAATATTTGTAAGATATAATGAGCAAGATACTGAGTAACGTAACTTTATTTTTCAGTTCTTTGTTTAATCACAGGAAAAGTTGAGTTGATATGTGGTCGAAAAATCCATGGATTTATATGTATCATACTATTGGAAATTGATTTATGTCAAAGCAATCATGTAAAGTCTTTCACTACTTAAAATGTCTGAAAGGAGGGGCAGAGATGTTCAGTGACTTGCTAAGCTTCAGTAGCCAGTCCCAGGTCAAGCTAGGACAACTAGGAAGTCAGATGCACCCACACAGTATTATTTCTACCTGCTACTTCTTGCCATACTGTATTTTCAGCTCACCTAGAAAAAATCTGCAAATGAGTCTCTGCTCTATTTTGCATTTCTAGTGATTGTTCTCCATAAGTTTGAAGAATTGTAAATAATATGGCCTGGTAGATTACACCTGTTGTGTGTATCAACATATCTTCATGTCTAGAACAGTGCCTGGCATGTGGTAGCAATTATTTACTGAATGAACAAATTAATAAATAAATTAACCAGTTCTACATAGGACCAATATTCCTACTAATTTTCTATTCCTGAAAATACCTTTTATATTTTAGAAACCATTATTTTATATTATGTTCTATTAATAAATTTTATCTTAAAAATGTATTAAAGTAAAAAACTTGTCATATTCATACCCATGTTTCTCAAATGAATCTGCTTTTATCGATCATTTCTATTTCCCAGTTATCTGTGATGATGAATTAAAACAGAGTTAATGAGGAAATGTGTGATTTTAGGGAGTTAAATTATTATTGATTTGCTACACACCTGTTTTATAGGACTCAATAAACATGAAGTTCTTCATCTTTACTTGCCTTTTGGCCATTGCTCTTGCAAAGCATGTAAGTATAATGAAACATTTATAAGTATCTATTCTAATTTAAATATAAGGGTAAATATTTTATGCAAATGAAGGCAGAGGTGGGCAACAAGGAAATTAAGTGTGTGAACTTTTAAACCTATAATCAAAAACAGCATCGGCCCTGCCTTATATAAGATATGAAAGTGGACACACTTTGATGTATTCTTGTAGTTCTGTGGAGATTTTTTACTTACAGGTTAAACGGCCTTTACTTCCGTCTCCGTCTGTTTGCATTCACCAGGCAACTGTTTTCATTCCCGTGGCAAATCTCTTTGAAAGTGCAGAAAAGCCACAGATAAAATGTAGACTCCAAAACCATCTCTCAAATGAGTGATAGAGTTTCTCCATTCTTGATTACATTAGTTCAGAATCTAGGAAGATTAGACAGGAAACAAGGGTGACTTTGTAAATTACTTGCAAAATAACCTAATGCAAAACAATTCCTCAATTTCTCAAAGCATTATATTTTTCTTGAGAGAATATATACTAATATTCACATCAAAAAATGATAAGGATGGCAATATTACTTTGAGTGAAGTACTTTGAAAACACACACACACGCACGCACGCAAGCACACACGCACACATTTACTCTATTCGCTTCCTGAGAAGTAACTCAGTCTTTTTTTTTCCTTACCCTGTAGCTGGCACCATCCATACCTTTCCCATACTCAGCATCTTACTCCTCATAAGCACACCATTTATTTAGGGTGATCAGAGTTCTTTGCTTCATCTATGTCTTCATATCTCTCACATAAGTCTTGACAAGTTTTTGTTATTTCTTAAATTTAGAGCCAATTCATGGGCAAAGCTAGATAACAATTCTAGTTAGGTAAATAAAAAAATAATAGTAATACTTTGGCAATCTCACACCCACCAGCTTGATTGTTCTTATGATCTACTCTGACTTTGCTCCTGTTCTCTCTAGTCAATAACTGCCTTCGATCTTTTGTTTAAATAAAACAATTTTGTTCAACTAATATGGTGGCTTCACTAGCAAGTGACAGACCACAGATATTAAAAGCTAACTTTGTCACAATCTGTTGAGAACATAAGTACAAAATTGAGCTTGTATGACAGGTTTTCATATTTTAAAAATTAATCTTCAACTATTTATGCCACTTGACAGAAGCACTCGCCCAATATTTTTAAATCTAACACTATAAGTGAAGTAAAATAAAATATTACACCAGAGTCTTAACACTTTAAGATTTGGTGGCACATTTACAAATAAAATTATATTTCAAACTGTGTAACAGTTAATACTCAAAAACTAAGAACCTACCTACTTCCTAAAAGAAATATATTAAACCATGACAAGAATTCACTTGAGGTATACAATGATTTGTTCATTAACATTATGGGAAACCAAAATAATTTTGCAAAGACACTTTATGCAGCTAAAGGTTCCTAGAATCAGATGAGTAAAATTCCCTTGCCACCAAGAAACAAAAGAAACAAAATGGAAAGACAGATTTACATTTCAAATAAGTGATAAAAGTGAAACTTGTATATCTTTTTGTTTTTTATATAGCATATGGAGCATCACTCCTCCAGAGAGGTAAGACATTTTAATTCTTCCACTTAGTAAACACATGATATGCCCTAAACTAAGTCTTTATATGTGATAAGACCAAAAATCTACACATTCAAATTATCCAGATTAAATTTGTGCATTTTTTCCTTTAAATAGTTCCCAATGATAAAGATATTAGCTCAGAAACTATGGTGAAAATTCTGCATCTTGGGAGAAGAGTGACAGGAAATCATTCTACATTTCTGAAATAAGGAATCATATTCATCTCGGTCCATATTAAATGTTAATTCCCAAATGATTTTTCTGGGCAGGGGTGCATAAAAGACATTTTTTAGTGTTGCCTGAGGGTTTTCTTTTTTTTTCCTGCAATGTGCTTAACCCCTTTAAAAAACAGAAGAAAATTTAAAATTATGTAGAAGAAATAGAAAAACTTCTTTTCTTCTTTGTGGTTCATATTTTGGAAAATGTTGTTACAGTTATTAATAACCCAAAACACAATATCAAAATAAGTTAGTTATTTAAAATATGATAAATTAGTTGTGTGGGAAGTAAAACTTTTGTCAACTTCATCCTATAGTTCAGAAAAATATAAATATGTTATTTACCACTGGATGTTGAGTGTAAACTGATACCTTATAGGTAGTACAAATATAATTTAGGTAAGTAATTATTGTTTTTTCCTTTTCTAAGTAATCTGTCATCATCTCCCAGGAAGTAAGTCCTAACTCCTTAAATTAAATATATTTTAACTTTTTTATTTGATGAAGATTATAAAAGAAATTTATTTAGTTTGTAGAAATTTAAGCAGATCAAGAATATGGCCATTTTTCTCAATGAGGTAAAATGTTACTATTTTAATGTATTAATCTTTGATAACATCTCTTTTTCCATCAAACATAGGTCATTTTCTCACTAAAAATGAGATTTTTAGCTATGATTGTTAAAATGGTGATGTTTTCATTGATTTGCCAAAATGCAGTGAAGCAATATGAAAAAGGTCTTAGTAAAAGATTTAGTAGTTATATTATTAAAACAGATATCTTTGAAAAAATTTCTTCTTAATGTCTCTGCATTCTTTTGCTCACAATGTTGTGTTTCCTTTGCTATCCATTTATATGAAATTATGTTATACTCATTTAAGCGAATTATATATTCCCTCTTCATTTTCTTTTCTTTTCAGGAGGACATTTGTTCTTCTTCCTGTAAGGTATATATTGATAGCACATCTATAGCAAAATAGGAAAGAAAAATATTGTGATACTTTAACCCAAATTGAAATTAACCTGGATTTCCAAAGGAATCAAATTTGAAAACCAAAGCTATTTATAAAGAATGAGACCAAAGTTATCTTCTCTTTTTAAATTTCTGTGAATAATTCAGCTGAACAACATATTTTTTTGCATAAATCAACTAATATACTTAATTCTAAGATCTCATGAGGAGTGGAGAACTTGTCACTTAGTGGTCTTCATTCCAAAAAATTCCTCAATTTTCATTATTGTTCTTAAAAAATTAATCTCCTATTTAGATTGATATGCAATTTTTTTCTTAAAATTGACTCATTTAAATTTAAATCAGTATTTTCATAATAGAAACATTATATATGCATTACCAAAAACACATTAGTTGGCCTGGAGATACATTTTTTCTAATAAATCATGATGAGTAAAATGAACTTTATCAAGGCAATGCCTACATTATTATAATAGTGTGTTTATTCATTTATTAGACAAACATGTATTGGAGAAGACTATCTTTGACTTGAGGCATACTCTGAATACAGCAGGCAAAATCCTCCCCTCATTGTTCTCACATTCCAGTTTACCATTGCTTGTATATTTATTACTAAATGGGAAATTCTAATATAATTTATACAAAACATATATAATAAAAGTGACTCTTTTGTTATGATTCTCCTTATGGGAAAGAAAATTTTCCCTTTCTATTCTGGAGAAAATACTTTATAAACAAAGCTGTGGAGAAAATAAGTCTAATTATTTTTCTTCTGTATTTAAGAAAACCACAAGAAACATGAATGAAATGGTGAGAAATGTTTATTTTCTTCAAAAATTTTTGTTCACATTTTTAACATGTAATATTACAATATCAATGGCATGTGGAAATATCTGTAAATTTCCTCTCTCAGTAAACTAAAAAGAGATGTATGAATTTATTTAAAATAACAATTTCTCCCTTCCCACCTTAATAGCACTCACCTAAATTGCGCTATATTCTCTTGAGACATTTCCATTCAATAATAAGGTGATTTTTATCTCTTTTGTTTGTTTTCCAAAGGTAATCAATGATAAACAGTTGAGAAACCTAATGTGTTGTTTTTATTCCAATACTTTCAATCTACCATACTAATGATTACATAGGTAATTTGAGGTCTATCTAAAACAACCGGTATAATTAAAGAAATAATGCTGGGGATTTCTTCTGGTCACTAAACTTTGATTATTAATATTATTTCTCAAGCAACCTTCTAGCAGCTCTTCCAGTGAGGTAAGAGATATTTTCTTTTAACATCAAAAGCAGGTTCACCAAGATGTGGCAGATTTTTAGCAATTAGATTGTTCATCAAATTGTAACCCAAACTCAATGGTATTTAAGGGAGATTGAAACTGACTATCTGAACATTGGTTTCCTGTTTTGTGCTCTTTGACAGTGTGTATCAGACATCTGATTTCAGAGGAAATTGAATTTTAAAGGAAGCCAGGGTTAAATCAAGAGGCTGCCATTTGCCTTCAACATAGTTTTATCCTGAAAAACCTCTCAATATCTCTTAGAGCCGAGGTTCTGAAGTGTTGCCCCTCAGCTAGCAGCATCAACATTATATTCTGGTGCACTTTAAAATTTGAGATTCTTTTGTTTAAAAATAAGAGGCCGAATAAAGGATTAGATTAGAAGTTGTGTACATCAATGGTACAAGACACACCTGCCATGGTAGAAATACCCAAACAATAAACGTGATGGAAAAAAGTAACTGGGAAAGGAAGAAGCATGGTGGCACCACAAACCTTGTGGCCTTAGGTGCAGCCTGCACTCTTCCTAGTCAGGGACTAGGAAACATACTTTACTCTTCTTCCAAGCTGTAAGTATCACCTGCAAATGGACAGTTGACAGTCACTTAAAGATATCATTTGTGTCCTCCAGAAAGGGTATGTGGGACTTGGTTTGCCACATACCTCACCAGGCCTGTGTCATAATATTTTGTGTCCCTTGTCACCTTCTGTAGGCATTTGATATTGTATGAATAATAAAAAATTCATAAAAATTTAAAATAAAACATTTTTACTCATGTGCTATTTTGATAGTGATGACTCTGATGATAAATGTTTTAATTTTTAATTAATGTATTAAATTCCTAATAAATGACATAATTTTTAAGTAGTAGTGGCTTAGGCCCTGAGTATTTAATTAATTACCCCTAATATTCTAGCATGACTCCAAAGCTTAATCATGCAAGTAATGTTAATTCTTCTTTTCTTCCCCTAAAAGGAATCTGCAGAAGTTTTCACAGGGGTAATTTTCATTCAAATAAAATAAAATTAATACCACTTAGTAGGATTTTCTTTTTGTGTATTTTTAGAGAATTTTTTTTTTTTTCTTACCAGGAAATTAAGCACACTGTGGACCAAAAGCACTATGTAAAACAACTGGTAAATGTCTCATATAAATGATAATTTCAAGTAAAACATCTTATTTTGGCTGTTTCTTCTCTCAAATACTCACACAATTCATTCTATCCCATTAAGAAATGTTAGGGCTGGCTAACCAGCCTTCACCAGGTCAAGAAATCGAGACCATCCTGGCCAACATGGTGAAAACCCGTCTCTACTACAAATACAAAAATTAGCTGGGCGTGGTAGGGGGCGCCTGTAATCCCAGCTATTCAGGGAGCTGAGGCAGGAGAATCGCTTGAACCCGGGAGGCGGAGTTTGCAGTGAGCCAAGATCATGCCACTGCACTCTATCCTTGCGAACTAGCGAGATTCCGTCAAGAAAGAGAAAGAGAGAGAGAGAGAGAGAGAGAGAGAGAGAGAGAGAGAAATTTATCCCCAATATCTGAAGTGTAAACATTCTCAAGCTACAGGAGGTCATATAATCAAGGAGTCCCCAAACCACAGGGGGTACCG
>NW_012109108.1:467314-473455 GCF_000951045.1 Mandrillus leucophaeus
AGGGAGATTGAAACTGACTATCTGAACATTGGTTTCCTGTTTTGTGCTCTTTGACAGTGTGTATCAGACATCTGATTTCAGAGGAAATTGAATTTTAAAAGAAGCCAGGGTTAAATCAAGAGGCTGCCATTTGCCTTCAACATAGTTTTATCCTGAAAAACCTCTCAATATCTCTTAGAGCAGAGGTTCTGAAAGTGTTGCCCCTCAGCTAGCAGCATCAACATTATATTCTGGTGCACTTTAAAATTTGAGATTCTTTTGTTTAAAAATAAGAGGCCGAATAAAGGATTAGATTAGAAGTTGTGTACATCAATGGTACAAGACACACCTGCCATGGTAGAAATACCCAAACAATAAACGTGATGGAAAAAAGTAACTGGGAAAGGAAGAAGCATGGTGGCACCACAAACCTTGTGGCCTTAGGTGCAGCCTGCACTCTTCCTAGTCAGGGACTAGGAAACATACTTTACTCTTCTTCCAAGCTGTAAGTATCACCTGCAAATGGACAGTTGACAGTCACTTAAAGATATCATTTGTGTCCTCCAGAAAGGGTATGTGGGACTTGGTTTGCCACATACCTCACCAGGCCTGTGTCATAATATTTTGTGTCCCTTGTCACCTTCTGTAGGCATTTGATATTGTATGAATAATAAAAAATTCATAAAAATTTAAAATAAAACATTTTTACTCATGTGCTATTTTGATAGTGATGACTCTGATGATAAATGTTTTAATTTTTAATTAATGTATTAAATTCCTAATAAATGACATAATTTTTAAGTAGTAGTGGCTTAGGCCCTGAGTATTTAATTAATTACCCCTAATATTCTAGCATGACTCCAAAGCTTAATCATGCAAGTAATGTTAATTCTTCTTTTCTTCCCCTAAAAGGAATCTGCAGAAGTTTTCACAGGGGTAATTTTCATTCAAATAAAATAAAATTAATACCACTTAGTAGGATTTTCTTTTTGTGTATTTTTAGAGAATTTTTTTTTTTTTCTTACCAGGAAATTAAGCACACTGTGGACCAAAAGCACTATGTAAAACAACTGGTAAATGTCTCATATAAATGATAATTTCAAGTAAAACATCTTATTTTGGCTGTTTCTTCTCTCAAATACTCACACAATTCATTCTATCCCATTAAGAAATGTTAGGGCTGGCTAACCAGCCTTCACCAGGTCAAGAAATCGAGACCATCCTGGCCAACATGGTGAAAACCCGTCTCTACTACAAATACAAAAATTAGCTGGGCGTGGTAGGGGGCGCCTGTAATCCCAGCTATTCAGGGAGCTGAGGCAGGAGAATCGCTTGAACCCGGGAGGCGGAGTTTGCAGTGAGCCAAGATCATGCCACTGCACTCTATCCTTGCGAACTAGCGAGATTCCGTCAAGAAAGAGAAAGAGAGAGAGAGAGAGAGAGAGAGAGAGAGAGAGAGAGAAATTTATCCCCAATATCTGAAGTGTAAACATTCTCAAGCTACAGGAGGTCATATAATCAAGGAGTCCCCAAACCACAGGGGGTACCGGTACTGGTCCTTGGCCTGTTAGGAACCACCCGCAGCACAGCAGGAAGTGAGCTGCAGGCAAGCTAACATTAGCCTGTCAGATCTGCTCTGGCGTTAGATTCTCAGGAGAGTGAACCCTGTTGTGAACTGCGCATGCAAGGGATCTAGGTCGTGTGCTCCTTATGAGAATCTTTCTAATGCCTGATGATCTGCGGTAGAACAGTTTTATCCCCAAACCATACCCCCACCCCATCCGTGGAAAAAATTGTCTTCCACAAAACCGGTCCTTGATGTCAAAAAGCTTGAGGACTCCTGATGTAATCCGTCCTCTGCGGACTAGAGAAGTTTGCTGCGTGTGTAGGGAAAGCACATAGATTTTGGTATCAGGCAACTTGTATTCCAACTCCAGCTCCACGAGTTGTTACTTAACCTCTCCAAGCTCCAGTTTCCTTAACTGAAAATACGGAGAGCTGCATTAACCCCGCAAGATTGTATTAGATGACGTATATTTAATTTATACAAAAATTGCTTGGAACACAGTAAATTCATCTAAAAAATTGACAATTATTATCCTATCTCAACACAGAACAGGCATGCTTTCTAAAACCTTTATAATAGAAACATCTGTTTTTGAACACTTAAAAATAGAATGCTCCAAATAAAACCTGTCTTTTTAGGAATTTACATCGTTACTAACTTATTTGTTGCTATAAATATCTTTCCTACATTTTGTCAAAATAATTCCAGTAGCATTCTCATTTTGTTCCTCTCTTAACGTAACCATCCAACAATTCTAAAGACCCGTTGACTTTCTACACACACTTATTTTTCACTCTCTATTAAAAGAAAATTCTCCTGAGGAAAAAATGCTATTGTGGTTTTATATTTAATTCCTAAAAACAATCTTTGTAAAGTCAGTTCAAAGGTTCTGGAACTTACTAGAATACTTAGTTACTAGGCAAACTTCTCGTTGTATTTTAACAGATATAATCCTACATGGTAAATAATGCTCAGATAGTTTAAGCAATTTGATCAGGGTCGTGGATTCCAGTGCCCTGAGTAAAGAGAATTAAAGTTCAGTTCTGACTCCAAAGACCAGACTAACTTCCAGCACACATGGAAAAGGATTAAGTTGAGACACGCACCTTGTGATTGTGTGTGTGTGTGTGTGATTTTTTTATTTCCTTTCTTAAACATACTTTTTTTCCCTACATAGGTAATTTTCTCCCGTGGTCGGTCTTAATTTGATAATTTTTCAATTCTGCAATTTTCTATAAATGTAGATACAGTTAAGGTAAATTTTATGTATCTAAACTATTACTTTTCCTAAGTAAATTTGTCACAACTTATAAATTTTCTAATTAAAGTTCTAATTCACTCAGTTTTGCTAACATTTGCTTTGACTCAATAAGGATATAAAATAGTGGAATAAATATTCATAATTTCCTTTCTCTCTAGAACAAAATCAGCCCATTTTATCAGAAGTGGAACTTCCTCCCATTTCTTCAGGTTCCTTATCAACATCATATTGTTATGAACCCAGGGGATCAGCGTAAGATAAGTGTCTACCCCTTTGTTCCCACTCTAGTAAGTTTTGCATTTTTAAGGGGCAAGGGGTACAGAATAAAAATATATGCAGTGGCCAGGTACGGTGGCTCACGCCTGTAATCCTAGCACTTTGGGAGGCTGAGGCAGGAGGATCACCTGAGGTCGGGAGTTCGAGATCATCCTGGCCAACATGGTGAAACCCTGTCTCTACTAAAAATATAAGATTAACTGGGGGTGGTGGTGCGTGCCTGTAATCCCAACTACTTGGAAGGCTAAGGCAGGAGAATCACCTGCACCAGGGAGTAGGAGGTTGCAGTGATCCAAGATCCGCCACTGCACTCCAGCCTGGCAACAGAGTGAGACTCCCTCTCAAAAAAAAGTACAGTAACTAGAGGCAAAATGCACCCAAAAGTTCTAACTTTAAAAGTAGGACAGTCTTGTCCGGGCGCAGTGGCTCATGCCTGTAATCCCAGTACTTTTGGAGGCTGAGGCGGGCAAATCACCTGAGGTCAGGAGTTCGAGATCAGCCCGGGCAATTTGGTAAAACCCCGTCTCTACTAAAAATACAAAATTAGCCAAGGGTGGTGACACATGCCTGTAATCCCAGCTACTTGAGAAGCTGAGGCAGGAGAATCTCTTGAACCTGGGAGGCGGAGGATGTGGTGAGCCAAGATCGAACCATTGCACTCTAGCCTGGGCAACAAGAGTAAATCTCTGTCTCACCAAAAAAAAAAAAAAAAAGTAAGACAGTCCAAATATAATAACAAATAACAATAGTAGCAATAGTGACAAATAAGTACTAATTTAATTTAAATCTAACATATATGCCCTAAGTATTTGCTCATATATCATTTCACTTGGCCCTTCAAACAATTCTTTAATGTAGGGGGGAGGATAGAAACCAGTATCTTCATTTAATAAAGGAAATGTAATATGGGTAAATGTAAGGAAGTACTTGCTCAAACTCTAAGCAACCATTTCCATTTTGTTTCATAAAGTGGATTTGTCTTAAGGAGCTTTTTCTAATATGAGGAATAAGTAACCCAAGTTCTTCTCAGCCTTTTGATCAGATCATAAAATTAAAGCTTTTTTGTCTTGTTACAGGACCAATAAATATAGCCACCCAATAAAAAGCCTAGTTTGATTTCCCTTATTTCATCTCCAGGAATAATTAAAAGTCCAAAGAAAGGGAAAAATAACAATTTTATAAGTAATTAAACATATTATTTGTATTTTTTTAAGGAATCTGCCAGCATCTCTCAGAAAGTAACTACAAACCGCTTATATTAAATATATTTAAAGAATTACTTTTTATTTATCTATTATGACTTGCTTTTCATTTATAACAATATGTTATTTATTTTGTTGAAATATAAGGAGAAAAATGAAGTAGTTATACATACCAATCAGGTAAAATGTGTTTATGTATTTACTGGTTCATCGATGAGATATATCTTAGATGTATGTACATTATGTTTTACCAATCTTATTCTTTATATGTATCGTTTTAAATATCTAAGTATGAAAGAGGTAATGAATGGATGTCAAGAGGGTCCCAAGAAAATATACTTGTGTGACATTTGTGAACCACATTGTCAAAGTTAGATATTCCTGAAAAGATTTCTTGTTAGTTTTCCTTCACCTTTCTATCACCAATTGGTTGCAAATTTTTCATCAAATGCTAGACTGGCACTGTATTCCTCTTGAATCAGTAGATACTTTTTTTTATTTCTTTCCAAGAATATAAAGCCCCTCATTCTAAAACCTAAAAGATGAAACAATTTAATGACAGTGTATTTGAGAAAAACCAATAGTCAAGCATATTTGGAAACAGTATATAATATCAACTCATATAATAAATAACAAGATTTTCTGTATTCTTTAAATTTATTTACTATATTAACTTAAATTTGTCATTGCTAATAGAGATCATTTCATTGTTAGAATATAAATTAAAAATATTCTGTATATAAAAAACATGACAGTTTTAGTTTGGCATAAAGATTCTGCTATTTATATAGGGAAGCCCTGCAGAATTAATTGGTTAAAAGACCTGGGACAGTCTTCCTATACCAATGAACAGACACCAAACTTGCCATCATCTTGCTCTACCTCCCTTCCGTTTTACTCCATTGATATAGGAAAGCTAGTTTCCATTTTCATATTAGCCTATAACTTCTAAGGGAAAGTAGTAGATCTTAATTTGAGACTAATGGAGAGTTTTATAAATAGGAAATAGGAAAATTTCACTGTTTTGTAAACATTTGCATTTTTCTTAAAGGAAGAATTATTGAATTTATCTAAGTTTTATAGGGATGTTTGAACATACAAAAATTTAAAAACACTTACTGAGACATATCCTCACTATCAGAATTAAGATATTTTACACTTTTGCCAGTAATATGGAGGCATAGCAGATGATGTGTATGTGAGAGTATATGCATCTATATGCATAAGTTTATTTATATATCATTCTTTGAATACATATTTAAGCTGATTTTTCCCTTATGTTATAATATTGATGATCACCAAAAAACTGAAAACATAGGAAACCGGTGATAATGAAAACAAACAACTACTTTTGTCATAATTTTATGAATAATCAAGTAAAGGAGGTTTAAACTTGCATGAATCAACTAACCAAACTAAATTTGTCAGTTCCCATGAGAAATGGAAGCCTAATCAGTTAGTAGTTTTCATTCTTTGTTAAAATTTTTTCAGTTAATTCCACTGTGTACATCTTCATTGATACATCTTCATTAGTTTCCTAATGATAAATGTTGTTTCTATTTTTTAATTAGAAATATCACAATATTCTTATAATAATTTATTTTATACATATACGAATACATTAATACGACACCTTCCTAAAAGTGAAATTTTGGGGTTAGAGGATATGTACATGAAATTTGTATAATATTTTTGTCACAAACTTTAATACTATAAATTAATAAGTAACACATATGTCACTATAAATTATGAGTATTGTAATTAATACTTAGAGTTCTATATTTTATAACAGTTTTATTTCATACATATATGATCCTAAACATGATTTCGTTTTGCTTGTGTTTATTTCTCTTTAG
>NW_012109108.1:474650-480625 GCF_000951045.1 Mandrillus leucophaeus
TTGCACTCCAGCCTAGGTGACAAGAGAGAGACTCTGTCTCAAAAATTTAAAAAATACAAATAAAAATAAAAGAAATGTTATATATACTTAACTTACAAGTTTGATTATATATCTGTTTTAAATAAACATGCAATTATCAAAATTATTTAAATGAGTTGCCTAAAAGTATGTACTTCCTAAATTACTCTTACGAAAAATTCATTCATTCAATTATTATGTATTTAAGAAATATTGTATTTAGCAAATACCATGTCCCTTACATGTTTCCAGATCTTAGAGATTAAAAAAGTGATTAAAAGAAGCATTACAAATAAATTTGTTTTTATTATTCTTCTTTACAAAAGAGTAGTTTTTCTCCATACCTCCAAGTGGAAATTATGTATAATCAATACACTGAGAACAATGTGTCTAATTCTTGTTTTATTCCTTTAAGGAAACACCAAAAAAAACTGTTAATATGGTAAAGTATTGTTTCTATATGAAGCTGTATTTGATTCATATTTCTAAAAACTAAACATTAAAATATTAATACTCCTGAAATTCTCCTCTTTTAATAAAATTGAGTGATATTTTAGTTTACGTAAAAATCCTCTTTACTCCTTAACTGTGATTTTCTCAATTGACCTAAATTTTTTTCAGTCAAGACCTTCCATGTTAGCAAGACCTCTCCACATAGCCTAAGTATTCTATGTTTTTTGATGCTGCTTTCTTTTTTAAAAAAACAGATTTCTACCATTTTTTGAACTGAGAATTTTATTGCTATTAGTCTTTTTCACCTGTCATAATAATACCTTTGCTGTAATATAAAAAAGATCTTTTGTCCACAAATATTAAGAATATACTGCTAAGTATTTAATTGCCCTGATTCTAAAATTTTGATTATTATACTTTTTATTTCTCAAATAATGTTCTAGTAGGTTATCTCTAGGGAGGAAAATGATAATTTAAAAATCAAACAATTAACCAGTTCATTGAGAAATACTCTGTTTCTTGCTGTTGACTGATTATTTTAAGTAAATTAGGTGTTATGCTATTGACATATCGAATGGAAACAAAGGAAAACCCTTGTAAAACATACACAGACTCAAAGTCATGTTAGAGGTCTGGAATGAACCATCTACATGGTCAAGAGTAGCTGTTGTATCACACACTTTCAGATAATGTATGTCTGACCTCTGTTACATTAGAAAAAATGAATTTTTAAAATAAGATAGTCAAATCAGGATTCTGTCAGTTGCCTTCACTATAGTTTAATATCGTTTAGGAGTTGAATACTGGACTGGGTTACAAGTTATGTAAATCATAGGTTCAGGGAATACCCGCGGTGAGAGAAAGCGCCAAGTGGGAGAGAACAGTTGGAAAGGGTCTTGAGAAGATGAAGTATGAATTGTGGCACAGGATCTTGTGGCCTGGGGCCCAAAGCAAGCAAGGTCTTCCTTCTTAGTGCCTTGGGAAACATGCTTTACCCTTTCTCTCCACCTCAAACTGTGGGCCTATGGACACTAATCTAAAAAACATTGGTCCTCCAAGAAAGAACCAGATTTTGCCACACACCTCAGTAGGCTTAATTATTTTTCCTCTCTCTCTTTCTCTCTCTCTCTGTCTCTCTCTCACTTTTGCATCTGCCCATATTACATGGAAATTTGACATTATATGAACAATGAAGGTAAATGGAAAATATGAAATAAAATGTATTTTCAGTCAGGTACCATTATGTTGACACAGGACATGTCCTTTTAATGTATACTTACATTCATTTAATTCAGAACAGATTTCTATAAAGTAGGACTGTGTTTCTTGGTAGTAACAGCTTGACCCTGAATTATTAAAATAATTAGCCCTAATTCTATATTATTATGATACAGACAAAAATTACTATTGGGTTATCCAAGTGAGGTTATTTATTCATTTTCTTTCCCTAAGGAATCAACTGAAGTATTCACCGAGGTAAGTAAGTTTTATTTAAACAAAATGAATAAAATATAATCTCAAAACATTTTCTTTTGTATTTTATGACCAATTATTTTTGTTATTAGCAGAAAACTGAGCTGACTGAAGAAGCAAAGAATTACCAAAAACATCTGGTAAATTTTCCATACAATCATAGCACAATTAGATTTTACTTGGAAACTGCCAAGTCGCAATCCTCTTGACCAAAAAAAAAAAAAAAAAAAAAAAAATACTATGTTTACCAAGTTCTAATTTTTATAAAAGTCTTCTTATACTTTTAAAAATGGTTACAGAAGCACTCGCCAACTGTACCACTTACATTATTGCTAAGTATCCACCCAACAATTATTCCATGGCAATTCTAAAATTCCATTGATTTTACACTTTGTAAAAATGAGAACTTAGCCTAAAAGAAGATGCCACTGTATTTAATTTCAACTTAAATCCCTACAACAATCTGTGGCTAAATCTATATAGATAAATAGAACATAGAAGAGGGAAATATGTACTCATAATAAAATATATGTCAGGCATTATGCAAACAAAGTACTCTTTCCGTATTAATTCTTCTACTTCTACAAGACAAATAATACTCAGAGAGATTAACTGACTCAGTGTCATAGGTTCCACTAAGTTAAATCACACATTCTATATGACTCTGAGGACCAGGGTTTTCCTACCAGAAATAGAAAATAAACCACAACTGGGGACACTTATCTTGGTCAAGAAATTATCTTCTTGCCTTTTTACATGTATTTTTAATTTTATTCTTCCTTGTTTTTGATTTCTTTCACTCAAGCACTGTGGCTTTGGGGTCTGAATTAAGCAAAGAATTTTCTTACTTCTACAGTTAATTCTATAAATGTAAGCATAGAGTTAATTTTGTATGAATCAATTTTCCTTTAATTAGATTCATTTGGTAAAATGTAGAATTTATCCAAATAAAGTTTTGATTCATTTGGTTAGGTTCAGGTCTGTCTGATTCATGGGACATCGAGATAATTATTTATATATTTTTTCTAGAAAAAAATCAACCAATATTATCAGTTAGCCTTGCCCCAATATGTAAAATATCAATATCGCAAAATTATGGAACCATGGAAAAACATGAAAACAAATGCTTACCAAGTTATCCCCGCTCTGGTGAGTGCTCTCTTTTTATTTGCAACTTAAAAATTGTTATCTTTTGTGCTAAAAGTAAGCTGGGGGGATGAAATTGACATAATCCCAATAAACTCAAGTAGAAGCTGAAACAAATAGAAATGTCTAAGCTAGAAATCAAATAATAAATCATAATGCAAATACAGCCTAATAAATAAAAATAATGTTACAAAAGTATCTGAAATTGTAAAAAGTAGCTGGACCAAGTGCTACTTAACGTTTATCCTTCATCTTATTTTTTTTTTTCAAAAAAAAAAAGACATTTGACCTAGGAAACATTTCTTCTAACATGAAGAATGAAAGAGAGAACAGAACATTGAACCCAGAGAACGAAAGTGTATTATAAACAACATGGGTTTTGGAATCAGGAGACCTAATATAAATAGGCTTTTGAACTTAGGCAAGTCTCATCATTTCTCTGGATATTTTTAAATACGATTTAGTTTTTTAGATATGCATATAGCATTTAAAAGTGTCTTCCATATAATTTGAGAAAAATCAGAATTTAGTACCTACGATTTGCATATGAGATGGAGATTTGTTCCTGTACATTTTTTTAAAATAAAATTCTTCAATTTTTTGTCTTTTCTCTTCAAAGAGGGATTTTTAAGATTCTTGAATTCACTGCTTCTACTTTACTTTGGTAAGTGCCTTTAGGCCTAGAATTTAAGCAATAACTTTTATGTGAAGAAAGTGATATTAAATAACATTATTAAGTAATATACTTTCAACTTTAATTAAATCATATTTTTGTTTATAAAGTTTTAAATTTTGCTTTCATCTTTTTGACTCACAAATGTAAGTTGTCTGGGTAATTTGCATGCATATTTCATAAATACTTTAAATATAAATTGTAGTACATTTCCTCCATAGCTAATGATACATTCAGCCAGAAGCAATGGCTCTGAGTAAAAATTGTCACAGGCATAGTATTCACACAGATGATTTCCTGTCATCTTTGAGTTGTGCCAAGAAATTCAGACCTGGCACTTTGGTTTGAGAAAAGATATGTAATATCAAGAGTGTTTCATACACAGTTCAAGCCATTTAAGACAAATTTCCTGCATCATTTTCTCTGGAAAAATTAATGTTTTATACAAAAATCTTTGCTTGTTTTTAAAATTTCTCTCTTTGAGAATTTATTCAATGGATTTAGAGCCATGATGGCAACTCAAGAAAATTATAATGCCCTTTGTGTAGTCATGTTTTATTTTTCTTTTTTTGCTCTTGCAGCATTCAGGTTTATCTCCTATCCTAGAATTCTGTCTCATTTAATTAAAATGCTTTGTTCTTTTTATGTGTCCTGAACACAAATTTCTAACATGACAAAGTAGGTTTCAAAACAATAAATAATAATAGTAATAATAATTTATCGAGGTCATATAGTGCACCAGTTACAATTCTAAGCCCTTGCCTATATTGACTAATTTAATGTTCACAAAAAACCTATCAAGTAGTTAATACTATCAGCTGATTTTTTTTCCATAAGTTATTGGGGTACAGGTGGTATTTGGTTGCATGAGTAAGTTCTTTAGTGGTGATTTGTGAGATCCTGGTGCACGCATCAGCCGAGCAGTATACACTGCACTGTATTTGTTGTCTTTTATCCCCCCCACCTCACTCTTCCCCTCAAGTCCCCACAGTCCGTTGTATCATTCTTAGGGCTTTGCATCCTCATAGATGAGCTTCCACATATCAGTGAGAACATATGATGTTTGGTTTTCCATTCCCAAGTTACTTCACAGAGAATAATAGTCTCCAATCTCATCCACGTCCTAGGAAATGCAGTTAATTCATTCCTTTTTTGTGGTTGAGTAGTATTCCATCGTATATACATACCACAATTTCTTTATCCACTCATTGATTGATGGGCGTTTGGGTTGGTTCCATGGTTTTGCAATTGTGAATTGTGCTGCTATAAACATGCGTATGCAAGTATCTTTTTCTTATAATGACTTCTTTTCCTCTGGATAGATACCCTGTAGTGGGATTGCTGGATCAAATGGTAGCTCTACTTTTAGTTCTTGAAGGAATCTCCACACTGTTTTCCATAGTGGCTGTAGTGGTTTACATTCCCACCAGCGGTGTATAAGTGTTTCCTGATCACCACATCTATGCCAATATCTACTGTTTTTGATTGTTTGATTAGCAAATAAAAACATAAAGTGGGGAAAGGCCACGCTTTTCAACAAATGGTGCTGGTATAATTGGCTGGCCACATGTAAGAGAATGAAATTTGATCCTCATCTCTCACGTTACACAAAAATCAACTCAAGATGGATTAAGGACTTAAACCAAAGACTTGAAACTATAAAAATTCTGGAAAATTGGAAAAAAACCCTTCTAGACATTGGCTTAGGCAAGGATTTCATGACCAAAAACCCAAAAGCAAATGCAATAAAAACAAAGATAAGTAGCTGGGACCTAATTAAACTAAGGAGCTTTTGCACGGCAAAAGGAACAGTCAGCAGAGTAAACAGACAACCCACAGAGTGGGAGAAAATCTTCAAATCTATATATCCAACAAAAGACTAACATCCAGAACCTACAACGAAATCAAACCAGTAAGAACAAAACAGACAATCCCATCAAAAAGTGGGCTAAGGACATGACTAGACAGTTCTAGAAAGAAGATAAACAAATGGCCAACAAACATGAAAAAATGCTCAACGTCACTAATGATCAAGGAAATGCAAATCCAAATCACAATGCAATGCCACCTTATTCCTGAAAGAATGGCCATAATCAAAGTATCAATTGATTTGAGATGAAGAACCTGAAGCGGAATGGAGGTTAAATAAATTGTTCATGATAATCCTGAGAAAATAAAAAAGCCCAAAAAAATCGAATACAGATTTCCAGCC
>NW_012109108.1:484740-486985 GCF_000951045.1 Mandrillus leucophaeus
GGCCTAAATATGGTCTATCTTGGCATGTGTTCCGTGTGATTTTGAGAAGAATGGGTATTCTATTGTAGTTCAGTAGAGTGATCTATGAAAGTCAGTTAGATCAAATTGGTTGATAGTGTTGTTCAAATCATTTTTTTTTTCTTACTGGTTTACTCCTCCCTCCATTTTTGTCTGAGAAAATGTTTCTCCTTCACTTTTGAGGAATATATTTCCTGGACCTAGAATTATGTGTTGACAGTAGTATTTCATTACGTTTAAGATTTTATTATTTTCCTCTTTCTTGCACGATTTCTGATAAAAAATTTACTGTAATTCTTATCCTTATTTTTCTGTAGATAATCAGTCTTTTTTTTCTGTTGCTGTCTTCAAGATTTTTTGTTTGTCTTTAGTTCCCAGTAGTTTCAATAGAATATGCTGTGTGTGTGTGTGTGTGTGTGTGTGTGTGTGTGTGTGTATAATTTATTCCTAGTGTTCTCAGAGTGTCTTCTATCTATGCTTTTGGTTTCTGTCTATATTTTTGGAAAGTTTTTGACCACTATTTCTTTAAACATTTTCTGCTTTGCTCTTTTTTCTCCTAGGATTACAAATGTTAGATCTACGACATATCCTCAGGGTCTCGAATCCTTTCCTAGGTTGTGTCAAGTCTATCGATTTGCCAGTCAAATGAATTCTTTTTCTCTGTCAGTAAATTTTTTATAGCATTTCTAGTTATTCTTTGTTGCAGTTTCCTTCTCTGTGCTGAATTTATCTATGTGATCTTGAATCTTGTCTATCTTTATCATCAGAATATTTAGTATAATAATCAAAGTTATTTTAAATCCCCTGCTCAAGAGTTTCAACAACTGTGTAACAACTGACTCTTATTCTGATTATTGTTTTTTTTAAAATCTTCAGACCTTGTTTATACTTTTCTGTGTGTCTTGTAATTTTTTATTGAATGCTTGATTTACGGTATAGTCATTAGATAAACATGAGCCCACTTTCTTTCTACGACAGCCTTAGTACAGGGGGTTGTGTTAATCTAGTCCACGAGAGAGGAAATTAAACACTTAGACAAAAGGATTTTGTCACTCCTGACAAACAACACTGAACCTAGTATATGACCTAAGAATCAAGCTAAATTACTTCACATTACTCTGATGTAAGACGTGTGCACTGACAATCATTAGTATGCCTCATTTATTCTTTGATATAACATGATACTAGTGCTGTTAGGTTATCAATAATAAATTCACAGGATAGAAGGGCTCTTTGAGCTTCTAATATTTATTTACATTAGTTAATTTATGTTTATAATGCTATTACAGGAAGAGAAACCACACCATTATTTTAAAAAATTTATGCTATTATTCTATTACATTCTTAACATAAAATGAAGTAAAGCATAAACTTTCTTCATCATAATATCTAATTGATGCCAAAATAAAATCAAGTAATGAATATTTGCAAAGTGAATTTAGGAATTAAGCTTAATGTGGTTCCTAAATTTGTCTTTTACTGTCATTTTATGGGAAAAACTTCCCTATTTTTATGGTTCTCTGAAATGAAGGAAGTAATTCACAGCCAAATCAGTCAAATTCGTAGGTTTTTAAATTATTTTTGTCAGAGTCAATGCTAATTTGTTTCAAAATGAAAGACTAAACATTGAATTAGGAACTTATAAATATGCCTGGAAAGAAAGGGAGTGAGGCACATTGTCCACGTCAAAACCAGGAGCTACATCCACTAGTTTGCACCCTGGAAACAAGGTATCCTTTTTTTTTTTTTTAATGTTAAGATGTTCCCATTTTAAAAACTTCTCTACCAGATTTCGGTCAGATGGACTTTAATAGTATACTTGTAAATACATGGTATATTTACATTCTTTCATAATTTGGAGAGATTGATGACACAATCTAGTCTGTATAAATCTAATCCACCTCACACCTGAGTTCTCACTTTAACACTGTATGAGGCGAGACTTAGCAAAGACATTTGTTTTCCTTACATTCAGACTGCACTCAAGAGTTCACGTAAACCCTAGAAAAAACAGATCAGTTCCGTTCATAAAGCCTCACCTGCTTCCGAAGAACTGAAAAATAGGGTCAAGTAAGTCTCTCTTACTTAACATGCTATTTCAAGAAAAAATAAACAAGGAAAAGGATAACGAAACACTTTTTATTAAATTGTGTGTCAGTGAAAACCTGAGGTACAATACCAAAGATCACTACAGCAAAGGCCACTCAGTATGTGGTCAAAACTATGT
>NW_012109108.1:487639-490183 GCF_000951045.1 Mandrillus leucophaeus
GAACTCCTGACCTCAGGTGTTCCACCCGTCTTGGCCTCCAAAGTGTTGGGATTACAGGCATAAGCCACAGCGCCCGGCCTTATTCTACATTTTTTAAAAAGCTTATCATATGTCCCATGATGTGAGAGACCTGAGAGATACAGAATTATGATACCAAATTTACCTTCATTAAAGCCCTTTTTGACAAAGACACAGAAATGACAATACAATGTGCTAACTGCTAATTAGAGATAGGATATAATAATACAACAAGTTCAAGTGATGAATCAGAGATGAAATAGAGGCAGAAGGTATTGAATTGATAGAAAAATTACAAAAGAAACAGAGAAGCCAAAAAATGTACAGTGTAATTAGAAGAATTTAATTTTAAAATGATTTATTGATATATGACCCCAAAGTCATTGTACATAAAACTTTATTTTACCAAAATCTACATTCCAATTAGATCAAAAGGCTTAAATTATAGGAAGCAGTAATATCTTATATGCCTAATAAGCAACTTAGAAAATAAGATTAAAATGTTCCTTTAAAATTGGCTGAAAATATACATATGTACCATTAATAAATAACAATGCTATTTTTGCATGCTAGATCGAATAAGCTTGCTAATAACTCTTATTCATTAAACTGTTTAACTTTATCTCACCAGGAAACAATTTCTCCTTCTACCTCATAGACTGTATTGACTCTATCAAGCAGAAACACAGATAGTTATTAAAAATCATATTATGTGCCATGAATTATCTTAAGCATGAGAAAATGTTAACTCGTAATAGTTATAAATAACATTCTGTCAGACTAAGATGGACAAGTGTGTGTGTATACATAAACAAAAACTATCTTCTGTAATATATAAGTCCAGTATTGCTTTTTTTTTTTTTTTAAACTTTTTTCTTTTTAGGTTTGCCTGGAAAATCTACCTTTCACAGTTCTCTACCATATTACTTCATACTACCAACATGTTTGAACAGGCTTATTGTGAAAACAGGAATACTGAGTCAAAGAAGACTGCAGAGTATTTCCTGAATTGAGTACACCCTTCCCATGAGTTCATGTTGAATATGTTGGGTTTGCATTGTGGTTTCATTAGGTTGATGACTACTTAAGATGTTTTTACCACTGTTTCTGAGTTACAAAAACACATTTCTTTTCCCCTCAAAATAAAATTTCAAGTGATTCATTGGTGTATAATCAGCATTTTTATTGTTCATATTGACCACCGAGGCTATTGATGCTAATATAAGCAGTTATTTAACTTAACTTTAAACTAGCTTGTCTGCCACCAAAATGCTTTATATACACTTTCTGGACGCTTCAGTTTTATTTATCATAACCAATAACATAGAACACTACAAGTTTTATGTTCTCCCACCACGGCTTGGCTCACAGAACTATTTAGCCATCATTCTACCATCTTTCTGATTTATTCATGCTTATTATTTGCCACAATTTTAACCTCAAACCTTCACCAGAGCCCTCAGTCCTCCTCTCTGTCCACCTTGTCAGACTAAAGTATGGAGTCAGCCGCTTAGACTATAAACCACTCAAGACTCCTCATTAATGGTGTCACCAAATGAAGAAAGAGCAAAAGCAAACACATGGGTGCAAACATGGGCTCTGAGGCATACTTGGGCTCCAAGAGAGTCAACACATCCTGAGAAGATGGAAGGATGGGGAAAGCTATAAGGAAAGCAGATCAGGAAGGAGGGGATAGGGATAAAAGTTATTTGTTAAGCATTTGATTGTAATGGGAATACATTACAGGAGTTTCCATTGGGGAGTAACATTATATGATATATGTCATTGATGAGTGAAAAACTTTAAATTTTGAAGACTTTATCTTTGACCCCGTAGAATACGTCAATCCTTTATAATTCCCATTGTATTCCTTTCTATCCAATTCCTCTTAGCATTACTTCCTTTCTTATTCAACTGAACATTTAAGGGATTTTCAGAAGTTGACATATGACATATATTTTGAAAAGGTGATATAAGTAGAAGTTAAGAGAATTTTTCTTTGTCTTCACAGAATCCATTCACTTCATTCCCATCCACTAAAATCCTGATTACATTTCATTGTTTCTACTCTCCATTGGTCTCACTTCCTTTCTTACACAGCCCAGACTTCATGCTTGATTATGTTAAATATTATCTTGATAGGTCATGTAATTTTTCTGCACCCCCTACACTTAGCCAACCCTACCGGAAAAACACACAACCACACAAAACTCTGAATTTGATTTCTACTGCCATTCCACAAAACAGATGAATTTTAAAGTAAGTTTATGTTTTTTAAACTGTGTTGGTAACCAAAGACATCTTATCAAACTCTTTTTCTTGTTGACATTAGTGTTAACTGCCTTCAACTCTCCCTAAACTTCAAACTTATCTTACCAGAAAACAATTTTCCTTTCTACTTCATAGACAACACTGAGTCCATTGAGCCTAAACACTATCCACTTCTTAGTAGGACACATCAATAATTTTATCTAAATCTGAACATAACTTTAATTCACTCAAGTTTTAAAGGATATATGACCACCT
>NW_012109108.1:490533-493244 GCF_000951045.1 Mandrillus leucophaeus
TTAGAACACAAACATTCACAATTTGCCAAAGACTCTTCAGATTCAAGTTTATCACATTGGTATAGAAAGATGACTAAAGATTTTACCTGTAATTGAAGGAGATTAGGAAAATATTAAAACAAAAACACGTTATAAAAATTTGCCAATGAGTTGCATACTTATGTCAACATATTTAGTAACATATCTTTGCAGAATGTTTCTCTTGTAAATTAAATTCCTTGACATTTTCAAGAGCATAGCAGTCCATCACGGATGAAAAGGCACCCTATTTCCCTGACTACAAATAGCAGGACATGTTCTGGTTCATCAGTCTTCTAAAATCACTTACCATTTACGGACTGAGAGATTGTGTCTAACAAAAGAAGTTACTCATATGCTTATCATCTGTTCTTTTTTCAACTGTCAAACATAATCTACTGATTTCCTATCCTGTTAATCACAAAATAATGAGTTTAACAATACTTATTTTTTAGTATTTCATTCTCAAATAAGGGATCAATTAAGTTTAAACACAGGTTTTCAACTTCTTCATTTACAAAACCATAGTGCCTTTGGAGCTTTACATTACAAATGCTTTATATTAATGATGTCACTATATGATTACTTTTAATGGCAAAAACTGCAATTACTTTTGCACCAACCTAATACTTTTTATCTGCTGGGTTGCATTTCTCATGTATTTCCTTGTCTGTAACAGTACTCACTAACTATCGTTTAAATGACTAAAAGAAGAAAACAAGAAAAAAATAAGGAAGAGAGGGAAGGGAAAAAAAGAAAAAAACAAAGAAAGGAATGAATATAAGGGGAAAATAGAAAAAAAGGCAAAATATGGGAATGAAAACCTACTAAGTGGTTGCTAGAGTTGATGGAAAGGAAAGACGTTGTTAGTTTTTCGTTTGTTTGTTTGTTTGTTTTTTACTACAGAGGGTCAATACATGGAAAATGTTAGCATGATGGAACCCTTACATATGATAAAGTAGTGGTGAATATATGACTACATACATTTGCCAAAACACGTAGAAGGCTTAAGCTTTAAGAGTGAATACTGCTAATTGCAAATTAAAAATAGAAGTAAACCAAGATGTTGCAGAAACCTAAGATGGAATACAGCCTGTGACAAATGAATCCAACAGTATATATAAATATATGGCATAGCCTCACCAATGAGGGTAGGAGTAAAGGAGAGAGCTAGGACACTTCAGGAAACATCATCTTGACTGGATGTTGTAACAGCAAAAATAATATTTTCTAATTTCCTTGAGACATCCTCTTTGACTTATAGGTCATCTAAAAGTATGATGCTTAATTTCCTCATATTTTGTAATCTTTTAGATATATTTCTGTTATTGATGTCTAGCTTAATTACATTGGACTGACAAAACACTTATTATTTCTATGTTTTAAAATGTGTTCAGGTGTGTTTTATAGGCCTAAATATGGTCTATCTTGGCATGTGTTCCGTGTGATTTTGAGAAGAATGGGTATTCTATTGTAGTTCAGTAGAGTGATCTATGAAAGTCAGTTAGATCAAATTGGTTGATAGTGTTGTTCAAATCATTTTTTTTTTCTTACTGGTTTACTCCTCCCTCCATTTTTGTCTGAGAAAATGTTTCTCCTTCACTTTTGAGGAATATATTTCCTGGACCTAGAATTATGTGTTGACAGTAGTATTTCATTACGTTTAAGATTTTATTATTTTCCTCTTTCTTGCACGATTTCTGATAAAAAATTTACTGTAATTCTTATCCTTATTTTTCTGTAGATAATCAGTCTTTTTTTTCTGTTGCTGTCTTCAAGATTTTTTGTTTGTCTTTAGTTCCCAGTAGTTTCAATAGAATATGCTGTGTGTGTGTGTGTGTGTGTGTGTGTGTGTGTGTGTGTATAATTTATTCCTAGTGTTCTCAGAGTGTCTTCTATCTATGCTTTTGGTTTCTGTCTATATTTTTGGAAAGTTTTTGACCACTATTTCTTTAAACATTTTCTGCTTTGCTCTTTTTTCTCCTAGGATTACAAATGTTAGATCTACGACATATCCTCAGGGTCTCGAATCCTTTCCTAGGTTGTGTCAAGTCTATCGATTTGCCAGTCAAATGAATTCTTTTTCTCTGTCAGTAAATTTTTTATAGCATTTCTAGTTATTCTTTGTTGCAGTTTCCTTCTCTGTGCTGAATTTATCTATGTGATCTTGAATCTTGTCTATCTTTATCATCAGAATATTTAGTATAATAATCAAAGTTATTTTAAATCCCCTGCTCAAGAGTTTCAACAACTGTGTAACAACTGACTCTTATTCTGATTATTGTTTTTTTTAAAATCTTCAGACCTTGTTTATACTTTTCTGTGTGTCTTGTAATTTTTTATTGAATGCCTGATTTACGGTATAGTCATTAGATAAACATGAGCCCACTTTCTTTCTACGACAGCCTTAGTACAGGGAGTTGTGTTAATCTAGTCCACGAGAGAGGAAATTAAACACTTAGACAAAAGGATTTTGTCACTCCCGACAAACAACACTGAACCTAGTATATGACCTAAGAATCAAGCTAAATTACTTCACATTACTCTGATGTAAGACGTGTGCACTGACAATCATTAGTATGCCTCATTTATTCTTTGATATAACATGATACTAGTGCTGTTAGGTTATCAATAATAAATTCACAGGATAGAAGGGCTCTTTGAGCTTCTAATATTTATTTACATTGGTTAAT